>NC_085100.1:3984067-4059067 GCF_963422355.1 Corticium candelabrum
TGAACATGGTAGGTCCGTTGCACTGCTGTTTCCCATGCCTAGATGTTTCCAGTTCACCGTGGGGAGAGCCAATATCGTACAAAAGAGCTGCTTGCTAAGTCGAAAGTACCGTCACATAGACTGCGTTAGCAATACACGCCTATCTGATCATGACATGGAGAGGTCAACAAGCACTAGGCCACTGTTTTGATGAACCGTTGAGTAAAACTGGGCCGACAGTTTTCACACCATTTCCCCACAGACTATAGATGTCAGAGTTGACGCGCAAGAGTGGTGAACACTTCTACGTCGGTTTCAATTCGCCCAAACCTGCAGATGAGTTCAGTAGAAAGAAACGTTGCTGGAGAGTGTAGGTTCAGCGAACCAGTTCCATGTAGGCCACTCCTAGGCTCATTATTCACCAGCTCTTTGTCCATCAAAAGCTTCACTGAATTTTGTGTTCACGCGCTCTCCGCCGAGGGCTACCTCTCTGCTTCATGTATCAAACGCAATAACATTAACGAGCTCTTTAGGAAATCGAATTAGCCTTATCTAAACTACGAAACCGGATCGGGGGTCCCACGTCACTATGACGTTCTCGAAAGCGACTAGGCTCTTCTCGCGCTGGAGCAATTTCGGCAAAAGCTCCACCTCCTCGTGTGACTCACGTGGATTTAGTGACTGCGCGGAAGAGTCTGGCTTGCAAGGCTAAGCACATCTGGTGCGACCTCTACTTCATTATTCACTTCCGAGTTCACACTTACGGGGAATAGACAGTACGTCTAGATGCATTTCAAGGAGCGCTTCATTTCTTTCTTGCTAGTTTTCTAGATTAGAACTAAATTGACGTCAACTTGAGTCAGCTGTCACTAGCCAAGCTAACGAGCGGCATACGGAATCGAACTGTATACATGGAATACTCGCTGCTAATTACTTAGAACATCTAACTGTAACTAAAATTTTTAGACACAATAATTGAATGCACCCGGGCGACGCTGGGCAATTTATTTAGTACGTATCTAGATGCGGGATATGCTCAGCGATCTAGGCGTGTGTGCCTGTGCATCCGTGTGTGTGTGTGTGTGTGTGTGTGTGTGTGTGCTCGCGCGCGCGCGACCGTGCTATAGCTCAGTTGGTTAGAAAATCAATCTATGGTGTGTTTACACCCGGTACCCATCAAGATTACAATAATTTCAAGTCACGCTGATGACTAGCTGAGAAAGTGTAGCACAATAACGCACGTTAGTAACTGTCAAATGCATCAAAGCTCTGAGCTGAATTTGGTCTTCTCTATTTTGAGCCGTTTTTATATCTATTTTCTAAATTATACGTGAATATACCTGACTTGGAAGACAAATAAATAAATAGAGAATATCTAAAGGAGAACTTCACTGGTCTGACTCCTCCCTCGACCGCTAATCGTTACTAGTAGTCTTCAAGTGGAGAAGTTTGGCGCTATTTCAGGGCAAGCTTGATAGCTGAGCATTATGATAAGGCTAAAAAACAAAATTGTACGTCGTGGTTTTCCAAATAACGTCTAGTAAGTGTAGGTTCGTTTTACCGTTTCGTGTAGACTTTGATATTTGCTTAGGTGAAAGCAAAATGTGCTTTCGCGTCACTGACTCACCTTCAATCGACGGCGGAAAGCACACATACCAGGGCCGGCGGAGCCCTCCAGATTGTGGGTGGGCCAGGTCTTGCTTGGCTAGGCTCCGCCCACTTGACAACTTTTGACAAAGATAGAGCTAGGGTGGAGGCTGGATAAAGACAGCGTTACTAGAGAGCAGTCTAACTTTGGTTGGTTTGTCTCATCCGTAGAGGTAAACAATAACTAATTTATTTAATCACCTATACCATTTTCCGAAAGTTTTCGCCAAACGCCTGTTGGTGGAAGTCCCATTTTCGAACGATGGGTGGGCCATGGCCGGCCTTGCATACGGCGATGGTTCGGCTGTAGAACGGAGGTAATTGGTGTCACGTGATTATGTCCGGTGACGAACGTTTCCGTGTGTTTTTCGCATTGCAAGTCGATCGTGTGGAGCCTAAACAACGCAGGAACGATTGAGTCGCCTAGGAACTGTAACTTGTTTTCTTTCACTGTTAGAGTCGCCTGAAGCATCTAGGCCCGTCTCTTCTGTGCTCTCGTAGTTTGGCATCCGAAAGCAAAACCTAAACAATGCGCTGCGCAACACGGCAAGCGTTCGGTTCTGCAGCCCAAAACTTTAACGTACGTTAACATCTACTGCACATGCGTCAATCGGTGAAGTGTTTCTTTGGTAGTGTACCCTAACATAAAATTACAAATTTTAAAAAACCTTGTGTACGTCAACAAAAACAGCAAAACCGCTTCATACCGTTTGCAAATCACTAATTGTAAGACCTGGGTATGTTATCCTTTCCCAAACACTTAATTAACAGTGACTGACCCCCAAATTTAAAAATAGAGAAGTAGTGTAGAATACAATATACCATCGTTTTGTTTGCAACTTTAAAATTAACGTTTTTATTAAGCAAAACGTAATCTAGGCGATTAGTAAGACTATTTTTGTCACTAGTAGGAAGGGTGTTACTGTTCTAAATAGTGAAACTTGAATTTATACAAAAAATTGTTTTGAATAATTACTACCTTATTTAGAGATTGGAGAGACAATTGCTGCCTTGATGTACTGCGTCGTCACGACTTTGCCAATCTACCAAGGCTAAGCAAGCTGTACGTATTCGGCTAAAAATATTGTTCTCCCATCTCAATTTAGTCAGTAATTGCTGTGTTGTAGTTACATCATCCACAGCAACGTATCGGTTATACAGGACGGTTCCTTTTCCAATCTACCACATCTGATAAAGCTGTAAGCTATGGCGTAAAGCCAAATATCTACATTTGGTAGTAGATAACAACGTTTTAATAATAATAATAATAATATGCGTTCTTCTATTTATAGATATTTGAGCTGGAATTCCATCAGTACAGTTCCAACAGACATGGTTAAAAACACGCCCAATATATTTCAACTGTGTGTAAATACATTTATTTAACAACAAAGGTGCAATTTTATGTTTAAAGATTTTATATAATTGTTAGAGATCTCAGTGGAAATAGAATTGAAGAGCTAAGTGCAGATTTTCTAAATCTGCCAAGTTTGGGAATTTTGTATGTTAAGTACCGTACACGTTTCTATAAAGACTTTGTTGAAAGCTTGTTTGTTGTTGAAGGTTTCTCAACAATAACCGTATTAGATCTATTGATAAGAATGCGTTTCGATATCTTAGAAACTTGCAATCAATGTAAGTTATGCAAAACAACATAATCGAGTTTAGTTAACAGTTTTTGCTCTAAACTTTAGAAATCTTGGTAGCAATCCGATGCTTTCACAAATTGGACCTGGAGCTTTCCATTCACTTAACCTCGGCTCTTTGTAAGAACAAATGCAATTCTGAAATTAATCGTAATGTTGTTAGTTTGTTTATGTGACAGTGTGATGTTTAAAGTAAATGTAACGACACTTTCTAAAGAAATTTTACCGAATTCGACTTTTCTCAAATTTGTGTATTTATTGTTTTGTCGTCATTTTACTAAATTGATGTTTAAACACTTTATCTGGATGCAGACTCTTATTCGACAGCGGAATACGTTTTGTAGAAGAAGGAGCTTTTGATGCATTCGGTAGTGTAGAAACGTTGTAAGAATTTTCTTATGATGTGAAGCGTCTTGTCTGCTATCTCTAATGACTTCTGTGAAACTTGTACTTATAGGTACTTACAACAAAATCTATACAAACATCTTCCCAATACAATTTTTGAAGCTTTAAGTCCAGAAAATCTCAAACTGTAAGACATTTAAATACTTTTTTGATTATCTGTAATTTTATTATTTTAAACAAACAATTATTAATTAGCAATTTAGTAATTAATTGACGTATAATTTTATAACGAATAGAAATAGACCACAGTTCTATTAGAATGTTGGTACTGGGCAGTGGTAAACATTCAAAAATGATAAATTAACTGTTATATGTAGTAATTCATCACAATGCAAAGATTTACAAAACATTAATTAACAAGACTACTTTGAATTTTACTAATCGGCAATTCAATAATACATAATAACAACAATCATTTAGAATTATTGTACATGTAGAAACAAATAGAACAAGTTTTGTAAACCATGCAGTTTTAAAGCGCAATTTATCCAGCAAAGACAAAATTTGCACAAACACCAAAGTTTATAAAGAGACAAATTTTTTACATACACGATCTTATTGCGTTATACAATTTCACATTTTCTCTAGCATTCTATCACAAAGTCACATGTGCACCAAACCGTGAAACGCCTTAACGTCAACATGCGTAAGTACTTGTAAAGCGTTTCATCTTGCTCACAAAGCTATTTAGAGTTTTTTCAAAACGAATGGAAACGTCTTTATTAAAATAAAGTCGTCTGTTCTAACAAAGATAAGGTATCCCCTAGCTTGTGTCAAGTCAAATATTGTTATTAATTAAAACTTAGAGGTAGCCTTATAAAGAGAAGATTCATTAATTAAAGTACTAAATAGTTTTTCAGATTTTGCATTTGTGGATGGCGTAGATCAACACGAGATGCGCCTGCTATTCGTGGATCACCTAGATGACCAGAAGCGAAAATGTATGTCAAAGATGTTTAGCTTTGCATTGTTGTCCTGGCTATTTATAGAGCATCTCAAACACGCCAATGTGTATTTCTTTTGTCTAATCGGAATGTGAGTAAGGTAGAGAAAATAGAAAACAAGTAATTTATGCATACGTTTATCTCCAAATGAAATATGCGTTATTTCGCCAGTGATAGAAATTTTTTTGAAAAATTGCCTGGCAAATACCAGATCTACTGAACCGTTTACGCACGCACGCACACACACACACACACACACACACACACACACACACACACACACACACACACACACACACACACACACACGATAAATCTGCTATTAGAAGATAAACATGTGTTACATACAACTGAAACTTCCACATTTTCGGAACGGGTTTAACTGTACGAAATCAAAGTTAGCAAACCCTTCCTTTGCACAAAGTCGCTTGCTTGCATATTAATTACATTTTTACACTTAGTTTATACAATTCTTAAAATTTTACAATTATTTATCTGCATTAAATCATTATTTCTATACTTTAGATTAAATTTGCTTGTGCTAACTTAAGCTATTAAAGATTCTAAAAATGCTGTCAAACCTCATATGCATGCTTAGGTTGACTCTGAAGTGCAATATTGACAGTTTACCTGCCATTGGGTATAGAATCGCCAATAGAACGTAAGTGGGCATGCATGTCGCGTCTAGATATTTTAAATTCTAAATATTATATTTCAATTTTTAGACGTTGCGTTTCCGATTCTGAGCCCACAAACATCACGATCGAAGAAAACTCATTGTTTAATCAACTGATTTCATTGAAAGAATCTGCGTACGACTGCATTCATCTTAATAGCGACAAACACTCTTGTTCGCCTTGTCCGACGGGCTATTACGGAAGAACTTATTCACCAAGTGACACACTGGCCACCGGTCCGGTTTGCATCCCTTGCCCTGCAGGTTAGATGTGTGCATTTGTTTATTTCTTAATTAATTTAAAAATTTTAGTGTTTTCTGTAAATTCTTTCCCACCGTTGGAGGTGGAAATAGGGGAGCTGGCTAAGTGAGACTGTGCCTGAAATAGACACAGTATTTAACGATTCATTACATATACGGGACATAAATATCGCTCATGGTTATGTGGTTACCTAGGTTCCATGCATACATAATTGTGCGCAAAGTAAACGACAAAAGCGATTGGTTTCGCGTTAGCCGTTGCAGACTGATTTCTATTTATGACAATCATGCACCAACATGAATTACCCTGTTCAAGTAAAGACTCTTTCATGAACGTTTCGCCTACTTGGCTAGTTCGTCCATCGCCTCTCTAGAGCGACAAATCGTAAATACTGCTCCGTGATTCGATCGCATTATTAGAGCCGTGGCACATTTATGAGCGCGACAGACATACCGTATTTGTCCGAAATAACGCTCTGGGCGTATAGAAAAGAAAGACTTTTCTGGGCGTATATTCTAGGGCATGGGCGTTATTTTGGTCCTAGGCGTAAACATGGTCACAAAATGCTGTCGTTTGGCCAGTCAGCATCTAAATACTTGAAGACAGAGATACCACAAATGCTTGCAATTATCCATTTGCAAGATCAAAGGTACTGGTATCCATACAGCTTCAACGTACACGCAAAAAATAAACACTATACACGCATGGTCGGCTTGAAGCTGGTCAAGAGCATCAGGGTCGGTAATTGCAACGAAGACATGAGTCTAGCAGTAAGCAATTTCACTCAACACTGACACCAGCTCATCAAACGCACACAGACGGAGACGAATGTTCTGCGAACCCAATTTTGTTTTGTCTGCGCATACGTATCCTGGGCTTTTACTTGGGCATGGGCGTATAGTTGGGCATGCAGTCCCGGATCCAGATGGGGTTCAGCGGGTTTCAACCACCTCTTTTCCAATAGGCGTGGTTCAATAATTTTATATAATTTAATAGAGAATATTAGTAATGCTATTAATAACTGCTACCAGGTCAACCCCCTCTTTCAAAAATTCCTGGATCTGGACCTGGCATGGGCGATATTTCGGTATGGGCGTCATTACAGGCGAATACGGTAGTCAGCAAACAGCCAGCCAGGCATGCACAGAGTCACAAATTGGAAATTCTATGTATAAATTCTAAAATTGGCACATGTATCTTGTTTTCACGTGATTGGATCTTTTAGGCGGATTTTATCAAGACCAGGTCGCTCAGCACAATTGCACATTGTGTCTTCCCGGAACATACGTCGCTCCGAACGAGTTGGGCACATCTGCCAGTTCTTGCAGAGTGGTTCCAAATGGCACCGATACAGGACAATTTGCTGGTTATCGCGCTGGTAAATGTCTTTATGGATACTACAGACTGGATCGATTTGGACCGTGCTACCGATGCGCGTCACTGGGTGCCAATTGCACGAACGAAATCCAAACAGTAAAGCGAGGATATTGGTGGGATATGGACCAACAGACAGTTCAATCATACACCGTCTTTGCGAAAAACTTGCAAATGGAAAATAACGACTACAATATAACCATTTATTCAAGAAAAACTTTACCCTCGATCTACAAATGTCGAGTAAGAGATGCTTGTATTGGTCAGCAAGGCAATCCTGCAAATTCAGTTTGCTCGAAAGGTGCTCACGGACCCCTGTGTGAACAATGTAATGATAGCTACTTTTTTACTAACAACGGGTGTGCATCCTGCCCTTCTAAATGGCGTGTCATTCTACAGTCAGTGGGACTTATGATCGTTATGTTTTTGCTGGTAGGACTCCTAAGCTGGAAACAGACGAAATCAAGTCAAAGAGAAGAGCCACTCGACGAAGACGGACATTCTGATGTTGAAGAGCAGACGGGTACTTGGCTTGACTCTTTAATCGCAGCTCTGAGAGTCGGAATAGGATTTTTTCAGGTTATCAACGGTATTACGATGGCCTTGTTGTTTGTTCCATGGCCATCGGGTATAGAAACAATTGGCAGGTATTTGGCAGAGATCGAATTTAATGTACTGGAAGTCATCAATCCGGTCTGTATCAGCAGCAAACTGAGACTCGACCATCTTCAAAAGACCGTCGCATTTGTCGTTATCGTATCGGGTCTGATACTGACGGTGTTCATTGCCTATTGGCTGTGGAAAGCTCACATGGCATGGCGAAAACGCAACGTCACTTATCAGTTACGTCAGACGGCTCTCCAGTTGTGCTTCAACGCTACGCTTTGGATCGTTTTTGCTTGCTATCCGGCGTTGGCACAGTACATCATTGCTACGGTTCCGTATAGACAATATTCGTGCATTCGTCTCAATTGCACGCAAAGGATCGATATTACCTCTAACAGTTCAGAGTGTCAGTGGTATCTAAAGGCTGATGTTTCTGTACTCTGCAACGATTCTAACTTCTCCAGTACACTGTGGAAAGTTTGTACATCATTTCTTGTACTAGTCTTTGGAATTCCTTTGCTAACTCTAGTACTTCTCTACGTGAAGCATCGTAAAGCGTCAAGCCAGCAAAGACCCAGCGGTCCCTTCACGACAGCTCTATTCGTTTCACTGTCTTTCTTAGATGGTAGTTACCACTCCAAGTTTTGGTACTGGGAAGTGCTAGAAATGTTTCGCAAATTGGTTCTCACTTCTGGATTGCAGTTTTTTGGAGAAGGCAGCGCAACAGAACTGGCCGTCGCTTCAATCCTAGCCATGGTTTTTGCTGTCTTGCACGCACATTTGAGGCCAATGAAAAAGAGTCTTAAATGGCAGCATTACCTACAGCTCGTTTCGTTGTTAGTTATTGCTCTCAATGTAATGTTGGGCGTGCTGAAAATGACTGATTCAGAAAGCAATGATGCACATTCCACTGAAGATGGTAGCAAAGTTCTCTTTGCAGTTTTGTTCTACTTTGTTAACGGTCTGTTTGCACTATTCTTCATCGGTAACGTATACAATATAGTTATTAATTACTCTATGATTAAAAAAAATCGTTAATCTATTATGTTGTTTTAGTGAACGTATTATTTAGCATTCGGTCAGGTGTTAAGACATGCTGTCACAGTAGCTGCAAATGCGTGCATCAACAAGGAAAACGTGTAAAAGGCAATACAGAAATGGAGACGACTGCTCTACTTAGTGATAGTGACAGACCAGAATCGGGATGCCCAACTTGATAATGCAACGTTATTCTAACGATCAAGAATACTGCATAAGCAAACGCATGCAATTGTTTTCGTGGCGCTAACTCTAAGTAGCGTACATGTAGAGACTTTATCGTTTAGTAGCTTCTTTATAGGCTAACTGATGCAATGTATGTGCTGTGCTTTAATTAATTAATTAAAGCGTTTGTTCTTAAGTCACTTTTGTAGTTACTAATCTGGCTTTTCACTTTAAAACGCCGATTCTGCTTGCTATTTTGGCACATAAATCGTATACTAAGTTTTGTATTGACATTGAATAGCCGTTACCTTGCAATTGCTGGATATAATAAAATATAAAAATTACTATAACACTAGACTCGTACCCAGTCCTCCTCCTCGCGCGCTCCACGTGTATTGGCACGTGCTTTTTGTTCCACTTGCCAAATGAAACAAATAAGCAACTATATTTCTAGTTACAATAACTAGAAACGGGACCCTGTCTATATAAACATCAGATACACTTGTTGCATTTCTGTGATAGTTAGTACATTTCAGCCTAGACGCTACAGAGACAACAACCAGTAGAACGCGGAGTCACGTAGCAGAGATAGATACCAAGACGTAGAAAGCAATATACACATTTTCTATTACTAGTCTATGCTCTATCTAATAGGCGCCGCGTGTTGACAAGACAAAATCTGCAATTTCGTTTTGTATATGACCTTACTAACTGGTTTTAGTTACATCCTGTTACAAATGCAACCAGTGCAATTCTGCATGTGCTTATGTCAATCAAAGGAGAACTCATCAATTTGGCAAATACTAGAATTTGCTGAAAGAAAGTTACAAGGCCTAGTGGCTCTAGGGCACGTCTCAACTATAGGGCTTAAGAGCCTCGGAATGTCCTAATGATGACGTTTGCGCTTCTCTTTTGCGTTTCTCAGTATCTGTTGCAATAGATTTCGCCTAAGTCTCTTTTGTAAGACGTATAAGCGACAATGCTCGAACAGATCTGGCACAAGCATTTTAGTAAGATCGGAACGTATCTCCTCGGTCCAGAGTTTGACGACCTCCGGGTCATCTTTCCGACTTCAGAGTTGCGCATGCCATAATTCGTTGAAAATACTCGATCAATTTTATACTGGATGTATGACATTGGAGCAGTATGAATGTTCTCAGCCTCTATAATTGTATATTCTCTTCGGTGGTGAGGTCTGCTCGTTTGAACATACCGACAAAGGGGGCATCTAACTTCACGAGATAACCCTTAAGCAACAACCTGCCTTCGACCTTTCTGGCCACTCGCTGGATGATCGTCTTACCGAGATCGATGTTTTATCGTACATCGACAACCAGGAGTGCCATATAGCAACATCACCAGAACTCAGAGGTCTGGGTGAACCGACAATGTTCTTCTGACTCAACTCCATATACTGAAAACTTGAATCCCAGTTTCCAATTAGGTATATATATATATATGTATATATACCCATGCAGCGCCGGATCCAGGAATTTTTGAAAGAGGGGATTCATCGTTAGCAGTTATTTATAGCATTACTAATTATCTCTTTTTTAATAAAATTATATAAAATTATTGAACCACGCCTATTGGAAAAGAGGGGTTTCAACCCCCTGAACCCCCTCTGGATTCGGCCCTGCCATAATATAATAATTGCTCATACCCTAAGATTCTCGCGAGGATACAACATTGAATCATTTCATGTCTAGCGGCATAGCCACGTAAGTAATTAAATCGAACGAGAGGTAGCGGGTGACCAGATACCTCCACATCGAAGGGGTGCCCCCTCGACCAGAAGACCCACGTTTACGTTGCAGAGTACAAAGAGAGGTGGTATCATTCTTAAACATCCCTGCAATACCAAATGGCTGTTTTGGAAAGTGGTATATATCATTTCGCCTCCAGACCTAAACTACTTTGGTTGGCTCTTTCTCAGGAATGGCCTCAAAGCGACGGCAGTGCCAACACAATATCAACGCTTTCCTTTCAGTTCTATTTACATGCAGCGTCAATGTAGTAGCGTCCTTGTTATAATTTTTGTTGGCGAGATTCGTAAAGCATTTTGCTATTAAATTCGATTTAATTAAAACGTAAAGTTTGTGAATGTAGTTATCCAGCGTCTCTAGCATCGGTTAATATTTTGCTCAAACATATTTTAATTAATATATAAAATGTGTTTCACCTCTACGTAGTTTAAATTAGTATATCTCATGCATCTCTACGCGTTTTTCAAATCAGCTAGATATTATAGTTACATTGTAATAACAACAAAATCGGAGTCACGTGATTAATTAAACTACCAGATACTGTGGAGTACAGAGCGGCACACCGTGGCCAGCTAAATTATCTATAAAAAGTGTACTGAAAATATGAAAATGCTTTAGTACAATGGCTCTTGTAGCCAGTAAAACGTATGTGTTGAAAAAGAGTGCTAATTAACAAAAGAATTAACAAAAAATAACAAAAAATTGAGAAAAAATTGACAAAAATTAAAAAATTAACAAAAAAATTAACAAAATTTTAACGAAAATAACAAATAATTAACAAAAATTAACAAAAAAAATAACAAAAATTAACAAAAAATTAACAAAAATTAACAAAAAAATTATCAAAAAAATAACAAAAAATAACAAAAATATTGAAAAAAAGTTGACAAAAATTTAAAAATTAACAAAAAATTAACAAAATTTTAACAAAATTAACAAAAATTAACAAAAAATTAACAAAAATTAACAAAAATTAACAAAAATTAACAAAAAATTAACAAAAAATTAACAAAAATTAACAAAAAATTCTAGAAAGTAAAAATATATGTTGCAAACTGCGAATTAGCAAGTGTTTCTTAGTTACTATAACGCTTGGTCATTTGTTTGCTAGTCAACGAGAGCATCTTGCTTCTAGTGCAACAGATTAAGTATGCGATCAGCTGCACCTAGTCTACTCAATGCCTCGTAGATGTTGAACGCTGCAACTCCATCCATCTAAAATATTAAAATACTACGTAAATACATCACAATCTTAGATAGCGTCAATCTGACCAGATGACGAAAACGCCGTTTGTTTCCTTCCGATTTCGACATTTCAACAGGTTTGCATCCTTTCGGTGGCGTAAATATCTCTCTAGACTGCAGAGCTACTGCTCCGTATTCAAACGAGTAGGAGGCATGAAGTACCTCAGAGTCCTCACCAACTGTCGTGTTGTACCCTTGAAAAACACTCCGAGACAAAGTGGGTATGCAGCTGGCAGCATCTACCAACGCTTCCGTTCCTACTTCCCAGGTGAACTCCTCACTAGTTCCCTGCAGTTTGAACTCGAAAAGAGTAAAATTTTGATTTCCCAAAGAAACGTTTTTAAGTATCTTAGCATCCCCTATAGAAAACAATAAGTACAAAAATTTCGATACTCATTTCCAATATTTTATGATGTAGGGCCCGTATGTTACCTGGTATGCACGGGTCGAGCTCCGGTCCTACATAATCTTGCTCCACGCAGTCGCTTGCACTCGTAAACGAATACACTTTGTTCTACGGATACAACAAATACTTAAGTGACAAGTTTAAATTAATTTATTTTATCACAGTCCTTACGGATTTGAAATCGTAGATGTCTGTGCCCCTCAGACCTCTGGGACTCTTCGAAGAGGCTAGACTAGTGTAGTTGAGGTACACTTTTTTGTCTTCAAGATCGTAAGCCAAAAACATCGAACTGATAGATGCCGTCGTCGCTTCTTGCTCGACAACGGCTTGCACGGACACTCCTTTAATTTGATAGCTGCTGAGAGTGCAGCATCCCGCTCCTGTCACCCGATGTGTTGTCAACAACAGAGCGGTTGTTGCTACGGCCACGACGACTACAGAAAAGGGAAAGACTGTCATCGTCGCGTCTCTTCTAGAAATGAACATGTGACGAGCACTGCCTACTTTCAATGTCACGTGAGTTCGTCATGTGAGATTTAGACGTATTAATTGATGAGGTATGCATGTATATGACTGTCAGTCTAATTTTTAGTAAGCTTCTATCGGGTAACTTAAATAATAATGAACGTTTCAAATTTAACACAAGATGTGGAATGTTATTATTATACGTATAAATAAATTATTAGATTATCGAAATAGTATTTGGACGACTTACATACGGCTGCGCAAAATGTTCAACTCATTAACTTTTACTAACGCTAGTTGGTTAATTGGATTACTACAACAACAGCAAAACTAACCACTAATTGTAGTATTGGCCGACTTTCTGCATGTAAAGCTGCAATCCAGTTTTGTAGCGCGCGCACCGTGGGCGTAAGTGCGAGGCAACGTGATGACATCATGGACAGTTGTTGCATGTTGAAATTATGTCACTCGTATCGAATATCAAATCGTCAGGATATCCTGGCTATTGCACATGCATACGGGTTGACGCGAGCCCTCTGCCAAGTAAATGTAAGTGTCTTGTTGTTCGTACGAGTGCTCTGCATTGCCTAACTCTGTCGAACTCTGCTTTCAGCTGGTGCTTGGGATACACTGCCGTTACTGTAGTCGTAGAGTCTTGTTTGGGTCGTTGCATTTGACAACTAGATTTGACTGGAATTGTGGCGTGTAAGAATGTAGTATTGCAATTCATTGTTGGCATCTGGCATTGATTTTTGAGGAGATCTGATGTTTACCGTTTCCTATCTCTTTCCTTGTTGGATTGTACCGGAAACGCATGTATGGTGAAGTCAACTAAGTTTCAATGCTGTTGTTCTCATTCACTTCCGTTCCTACCGAATTTATGTATCTAAGTAGACCAGGTGTACTTCATTTGTAATCTAAGTCTAGAATGTGTCTATGCTTGGATGTGGTGTGTGTGTGTGTGTGTGTGTGTGTGTGTGTGTGTGTGTGTGTGTGTGTGTGTGTGTGTTAGATGATGTCAGAGGTGGAGCTGGGGGCAGGGGGAATTGCCTCAACTTGACAATCAACAGCTACAAAGACATTATGGAAGAGAAATATTTGAATTTCTGTGCTCCAGTTCAACAGTGTTCACCAGTCTAGATGTGTATAAGTGCTTTCTGTTTGTCTAAGAGGAGTATTTAACTTAAGTTAAAGTTCAACATCAGAAAGCGCTTCCCGACACGAAATGCAAAAAGAGACAACGCACTCTTGGTGAGGCATGGAGAACTTCATGTACTCCCGTGTCCTTTTATGCCCCCCCCCCCCAACTTGTGAGTCGCTCTGCCGACACTGGCAGTTATGTAATATGTATTTTGTGTACAAGTAACATTTTGACTATTTAGTTAGTAAAAACAGTCTGATTTAGCTTTTTTCTTTTGCTTGACAGTTTGATATACTTTCCTGATAACATAGGACTATGGATCAACAACCTTTACCAGATAATCAGAGTTCTTCGAAACCATAGATTCACTCATTAGTCTTGATATATTCTTTTATATAATTCCGTCTAGAAAGTTTGGTGCATCGATCTTCGTGCACTTTTGAGTCATCAGTCGGTAGTGCTTGCTAAACGTTTTTATCTTCTGTTGTTAGCAATTATTGCTACCAACGTCATATATTGACTGCTAGGTGATCATGACTTGTTAAAAGACTAGTTGTGATCTTGTCTGATCTCAATATAAACTGTCACCCAATTGAGATGCTGACCAGACAGGACATTTTTGTACAGAATGAAATATTGTTTGGGCATTGTTTGGCTAGCCAGTTTATGCCTTAGAATATCCGAGCAAATTGTCGTAATGAGACATCAGCAAATGCTTTGACAATATCTTATCATTTCTGGTGGACACAGTATCTAAGGCACAGAATGACAACCACTCCGCTATTGCCACATGCTTATTTCATTGTGCCGGTGTCAATAACCCACACCAAGTGTTGTTGTCACCACTCTTTAGATGGTAATTGAAACAGTGATTTTCTTACTGTCTTGTTTGTAGTACATAATCTCAGCACCACTGCAGTATACGTGTATAGATTTTTACTGTTGAAAAAAACAATATATGACAGCATGGTCTACTTCAGAAATTGTAAATGGTAAATCGAGTCAAAAACCTCGACTTGATTATTTGTAATCAAGTCAAATTACATTCTTGACTATTGTGTTTTGTCAAGAATCTTGCAGTAGCAGTTGTTATTATTTTCTACCATTCAATAGTATATTTGTGTTTTGTAGCTACACCCACATTCATTGGTCAGCTTTTTTTCTAAAATGTTTAATTAAACAGAACAGCATTTGTTGACAACACAAGTTGCTGATAAGAATGCAAAAATTTGGTAATTCAAAGAGATTTTTCATGTGGTCAGATCTATTTGAGATCTTTATAATAGGGTGTAGGATCAGATGTAGGTGCTTCTTGTTGCAACTCACTTGTCTTTCATAATCGATAGACAAGACGTTGCATGCGTACACTTGAGCAACATTCTCAGCCATCTTGTAAATTTACATGACTTCAGACTAATCACATGTTTTTAATTAAGATTTGTCCTTATTGTGAAAATAATTTTTATTGGCAAAATTTATTCTTTTGACAATAATGTTTTGTAGTTTTATTTTTATTTGTTACTTCATTACATGTTGGTTTTAGTTCTGATTTTGGTAATTTGCTTGATCACTTTAGTTTAAATGATTTTCTTTGTATCTACGCGTATCTGCTGCATGTATTTACAACTGGTTGTTTGCGAAGATACAAATAAAACTGGCCACAACTGAGCTCAGAAATTATAGCCATGTGAGGTGAATTAAGTTAACAGCATCAGTTACCTATTATTAATAACTGACATGCAAGGTTGCAAAGAATCCATCAACAATTTTATTGGGTTCTGTAGTCCTGTTTTTGTTGTGCAACTTTACTTTCTAAGTGTAAGTTTGCTAGTCCATTTTTCTTCTTGAGTATGGAGTCCATCTGTTGAAAACTTGTTTCAACTAGAGCTGATGAGAGCCGAAGAAATCAGCATAGGGACAAATTGTCAATTGCTACAGGTCGTAGAAATGCATAGATCATTAGCCCTACTGGAACTGCACAGTGTTCTCTAACTTGGGATGACTATACTGAGATCTTCTAGGCCTGCCACTGTATGCGGTGGCTGAACCTGATGACATCTCACAACGGATTTAGCAAGTTGATGCCACATGGTTCTAGAGTTTATGATCCACTTAAAAATTCATAATAATTTAATTTGAAGGCTGTCAGTGCACTACAGGTTGTCGTTAAGTTAGTAACGTGGATGCAAACGAAATAGAAAGAAGACAATCTAATACTCTGAAAGATCTGCGATAGGAAACTGTCCACAAGCCACAGTATTAGAGTACTGATTATGTAGGTTTTTCACCTTCTTGTCAGGTCCATAAGCTTGCACAAGAACAAAAGGAGCACTTGCTATAAATTCTGTTGCTTTGTTTCACCGGAAACTAACTGCAAAGACCTAAAATTCGTAATACCAAAACGAAGACACTTCAGTTCTAGTTTTAATTCTAAATTTTTGACCTGCACTGGGCATCTGACTGGGATGTCATCTAATGTGTTACATGAATTTGAAGTAGACCATATACATAGCGCGTGTCTCTCCGCGTGAGCCCACTGGCATACACCATCATGCACTATCACCTAAATGATTTTAGTGTTGCATTTGTTTCTAACTCGTTTTATTTGTTTTTATAGACGATTTGTATTGCTATTTGTTCACCTACAAATGTTTTCCGATGAAGAGTCTGTATCGAGTTGTTTCAGCCACTCAGACAGCGCAGACGAGCCACTCAGTGACAACGACTATGCATACGGTGAAGGAAAATTAAAAGACACACTATCGCCCCTACATTTATCTGACGAAGAACCACCACCTAAACGAGCGAAGTTTTTAGAAACTAATGGAATTTCAGTTCCAACCCTATTAAGCCTGTCAGTGCAGTGCATCGCCGCTCATCTTCCCTTTGAAGTCGTCGAACGTTTTCATTACTGGGTGAAGCCGGTGCCTTCAAGCTTGCAGCTGGCCATCATGAAGAACGCATTTCCTCGCGACGAAACGTGCGTCTACACGTCTGTCTTCCTGTCGCACAGGGAAAGCTCGTTCGAACGGTGTTGTGAAGAGGTCGAGAGCCAAGCTAACGACGACAGCCTCGTGGTCAGGGACGCCATTCAGACTGGTAATTATCCAATTCAGTCATTTCATTTGGCAGGGTCGTAATTTTTTCGTTTGATGGTTGTGGCTGTTGTTTAGGATTTACAGTAACGGCGTCGATATTTCATCGACGGGTAGTTAAGCGGGAGAAACTTAAGAAGGCGTTAGTTGTTCTTCATTTTGACCGCCAGCGCATTATCTTGGCCACGTGCTCTGTTCATCGTCGACGTCGTCTGTGGTGCTGTCACGTTGTGCGGATCGTCTTTGCGAGGATGCGGCGTCCGTGGATGTTTCGGTATCGATTGCCGATGTCTTATTGCCTCGAGCAGCTCGATTTGCCACAGCACAAGCAGCTGATACACAGGATGCTGTCGGACCAACCGCTTGAGTTTCTGTCTAAAGCTCAGAAGATTCTCGACAATCTCGTTGAGGAAGACAGACCGTTTCTATCGTCTAACACTATTCCGGACTCTACTGCCGGTGCGGGTATTACGGAGGAAGGAGTGTGGCATGTCGATGAGACGTCGCTTAGAAGGGTCGTGAAAGATTACGCAGGACTCCGTGGACTGTCGGTTATCGGTCGAATGTGCGCTCTCCACGACATCAGGTTGATATCACCTTCTTTGAGTGAGTGGGGTGGAAAGCTGGCGTCACTGCCAGACAAGGGACGAGCTATAGAGCACGGTTTGCGTATTTGTAGTTTTCTACACTCGCATTTGATGATCGAGTTGTCCTTTTTTTAGATGAGATTGGAGAAACGTGCTGGAGCTGGATGTCCGAAGTGGACATACATTTTCAGATGGTTCGTCGATTGCTGAGAAAAGGAGAGGAGCTAGCTGTCAGAGTTCTCTCTGTGTTCACGCAACAGTGGTTGTATATGCTCGAATCGATGGTGACGAAGCAGACGGACGGTGTGACAGTTGTCAACAGCAACTACGCACGCAACATATCGCTGTTTACCTGCACACTGTAAGGGAAGACATTAACCGCATATCGTCCTTTTGACCACCGGTTTTCTTGTTGGTTGGTTGGTTGTGGTTATTATCAGTTTATTTACCATTTCTCAACGGTGGCAGGACGCACACGCACACATGCACACACACGAAATTTGTTGATTTCAGTTTGATTGCTAGTTCTTGTCTCATTGCTGTGCATGTTTATTGCAGTCAGACATGCTTTGCGTGTCGCCTGATATCCTACTGGCGCCTGGCAGCCATGAATCCTCACTACAGTACGGACATCATCAACAGGATGAGGAAGAAGCACAAACATTGGGCATCCCGACTCGACCGCATTGTGGCTGCTGGCACACAAGACTGTCGTTCACAGGGATCCGTTTGCATACAAAAACGAGCTCAAGTTCACGTCATTCGCAGCTTTGAAGGCTGGAACGGATTTCGACACATTTACGCGTGGACCTCGACTACAACAAAAGGTGGTATTGATGACATCATTAAGTCGGGTTCCTCATCCAAGTTTTGGTGTCAAATTTCTAACACTGATGATACGGATGCGGGGAAAAAGCTGGCGACAGTGGCTTGCATTGTGCGCGGCTTCAAGTTTTATGGCTATGCTGAGCAATCGCTGGACCTGGCACTGCAGGCTTTTCAGTCTGTGTTTTCTCTCAATTTGGTGCATCCTGGTACCAAGCGTAGATCAAAGCGAGTTAAACGGAGAAACGCGTTGGCTGATATTACGGATCAAATGTGGGGGATGTCGAGCATTTCTCTCAGCTGGTCGCTTGGAGTCATTTTGGAAGAGATGTGTATGCAGGATGATGCGTGGAAGAGGTTTCCCGATGTGAGCAATGTGATTGCTTTGAGGTCGTTGGATCAGCCTGCAGCCACAAGTCAAGGGACGATTGTCTTTCCGCTGCCTCTCTATCTCTGTGTGTATTTCTGCACGGTGTGCGATGAACATGTGGATCATTTCTATGCCTCGGCAACGGCGGTATGTTGTGGTGTAGTGTGGTGTTTTGTTTTGTTGTTGCGTTGTTGTTTTGTGTTGTGTTGTCTTGTGTTGTTGTGTTGTGTTGGGTTGTGTTGTTTTGTGTTGTCTTGTGTTGTTACGTTGTGTCGTGTTGTCTTGTGGTGTTTTGTTGGGTTGTGTTGTCTTGTGGTGTTTTGTTGGGTTGTGTTGTTATGTTGTGTTGTGTTGCCTTGTGTTGTGTTGTGTCATGGTTGTCTTGTCTTGTGGTGTGTTGCCTTGTGGTGTTCTGTTGTGTTGGGTTGTCTTGTGTTGTGTCGTCTTGTGGTGTTTTGCTGTGTTGGGTTGTCTTGTGTTGTTGTGTTGTGTTGCCTTGTATTGTGTTGTGTTGTGTTGTCTTGTGGTGTTTTGTTGTGTTGGGTTGGGTTGTCTTGTGTTGTGTTGTTGTGTTGTGTTGCCTTGTGTTGTGTTGTGTTGGGTTGTTTTGTGTTGTTATGTTGTCTTGTGTTGTTTTATTGTGTTGTGTTGGGTTGTCTTGTGTTGTTGTATTGTGTTGTGTTGTTTTGTTGTGTTGTTCTGTTGTTTGTGCTGTTGTGTTGTGTTGTTGACTTGGGTTGTGTTTGAGTCGGACAACAACGTCCTTTCACCACTCTTTATAACTGTAGAATAAACTGGAACTGCAATTGATCCGTTTCGGGTCAAGTCTTTAGGAGAGAGACAGTCGTTTGTTTCAGAGCGGTTTACACCGCCTTTCTTTTCCTTTTAAAACGCTTTTAGAAACGTTTACACTGCAGCTAATGATTGTGGTGGTTAGTTCTAAAGCTGGTCGCATGCATCATCGAGAGCACTAACTGTTAGTCCAACAAGGGAGAAACGCACGTGCCAGGCAGACGCTAGTAAGCATAAACCAACGTTTGCTTTTGACAGTATAAGGTATGTTTGTTTCAACATGGAGGCAGCTATATTTTTTAGACACTTTAGACAGAAGAAGACGGATTTTGAAACTAAGTATAGTAATACAGTAGATGTGCTGCGGTATATGTATACAGCACCACAGCTATACATGCAAGGCACTTTTCCTACTGCAGTTGACTATGTTAGATACCGTGTTTTCCTACACAACACTTTCTTTGCGTACACGTACGTAAATGTCGGATCTGTGTAAGCAAACTCTTTTGTATCCATCCGTGTGTGTGTGTGTGTGTGTGTGTGTGTGTGTGTGTGTGTGTGTGTGTGTGTGTGTGTGTGTTATAAAAACAATTAACCAGCTCAGGCAAAGTGGAAGTTGCCTAGAAAAACCCTAGTTATAGCTCTACTATATGCGCAGTCTGTCAGAAATCAAGCCGTCCTAACCCGAGCATTACGTGAGTATGTACAGGGTACTGCTAACGCACGCCAGTCACCATGTGTTCTCATAAAGGTACCACACTGCACCGCACTGACAGCAATTATATAACGACGGTATAGCATTGTAATAGTAGGTGGTAGCTGGCGTCTTTGTATCCTAAATTCATTGATGCATGTGTGTTTGTTAGGTGTCCAGTGCGAACGAAATTATCGACTGCATTCTCCATCAATCCGAAGACATCGCCGGTCTCGTCAAGCATCTCTGCGAAGCCGGTCACTTTCTCTCAACGAGCATTCCATCCAAAAACTTCAATTTTGCTCGCTACAGTCGCATGCTCCTGCAAGCCTCCCTACACGATCTCACCACCAGCCCTTCACTACAAAACATGCTGACAACCGGAATCACCCAACAAGCCACAGCCGTTGCCACACACATCAGTGGGCAAGGATCCGACAACGAGTTCTATTACGTTGTGACACAATTCGGCTCTCTACTCTACGAGCTGTTGAATCATTGCAAAGAGAACGAGGCATTCGCTGCATCGATAATAAGACAAGCATTGGAACCGATCAAAAATTGCATCTGCGAACACACAGAAAATTTCAATTCCATCTTGGTGGCATCGACTGTTGCAGCTTCTCTTGGAGATCAAACTGTGTTGTACAGGAGGCTGGTCGACTTTTTGATGGACGTTATGGATGTTGCTAGTTTGGCTTGTGGATTTGCTGGGCAATGTAAGCGTTGGCTGAAGAGTCGATGGGAACACTTGAACTTGGGCTTGACTCGGTTTGATGACGCATTGAGGACATCGAGGCTGGTGTATGATGTGCACAGCACTCTCAAGTATGGAGTATTATTGCATATCAAGTTGCTCTCTCTGACTAAAACGTTGGAATATGTACGACACCAACAGCTGAGGTTTGAGTGTGCATGCAGTGTGTGGTGCAATGGTTGAATGTGTGTTTCTGTGTGGGTGTATTGCAGTATAATGCCCAAGCTGTTGAGGTCGATTGGAACTGGAGCAGTAGTCAAGATGTTGTGGTCTGCTGGATGGGAGGAATGCCTTTCACCGTTAGAGTTGTTGTATCACGTCGTGCTTCTCGACGACTTTGTTTCATCTTGCCAGAAGGTTTAGAATGCTTTCATCGTGTCTTGGATGGTTGAGTTAAATGTGGGATAAACTCTGTGGTAGCCATTGTTTGTACCATTCTCTCAGTCAATGGCTCAAGCTCTCTGTTCACTGTTGACTGAAGCTGCCTGTGCGATAATGTGCCCGGTTGTCAATCAACTATTTTTCGATGTCATCGAGTAAACTTGTCGTAACTTGTGTGTGTGTGTGTGTGTGTGTGTGTGTGTGTGTGTGTGTGTGTGTGTGTGTGTGTGTGTGTGTGTGTGTGCACTCCAATCAGTAACACAGTATGCAATCTTGCTCTCAGTCACTGTGTTTCATCTAGGAAACTAGGTTATGGCATTAAGCATAGACTTGTGAAAGCCAATGCTTCACTTTGCGAACGCCGTGTACCTGAAGTGCCATACTATTATCTATTCCACATGGCAAGGTCACAATATGCGACACTGCAGGAGTGTCTAGGCTTGGCGGTGGCTGCGTATCAACGGTTGTGGGCTTATTGTCTTGCTGGTTGCAATCTTACAGATCTGCTGTCAGACCAACGTCTGGACTCTTCTCTATTGTCAGATATTCACAACCTTGCTTCCCTTTCCTTTTCGTGTGGAAAACTAGTTCAGTCTGCAAAGTCTATTGTTGATCCTGTTTTGCAACTCGTGATGGATGCTTGGGTTGACCCATTCATTACATTCAATGTTCTGGCTGAGGTGATTTTATGCCTATGCAGAGTGATTGTCTTGTTTGCGCATGTTGTTTGTCTTTGTTTCATTTATAGATTGCTCGAGTTCATGATCTCCCTGACCAATATCTTGCCGACAATTGTAGTATTACTTCTCCGGGATGTTGGAATGAACCCGTCGACTGTCTACAGAGTCTAATGAAGGAAATTCCTCAATGTTCGGAAGTTTTGGAAAGGTAACTTCAAGCTTACACGAACGTATACTCACACACACACACACACACACACACACACACACACACACACACACACACACACACACACACACACACACACACACACACACACTAAAAACAACACAACACCAAACAATACATATAACATGCAGACGCAGGGTTGCCACGTCTACAAATAAATTCGTAGCCTACAAACTTTTAGGGTTATACTGCTTACCAATAGATGGATAATTGAACAAGTCGCAGCTGGCTCACAAACATTATGGTGGCCAGTTTCAGTTTTGATTTCGCATTCTACATTTCAGTCATTTTGTATTGCGACCATTTTGCATTGGAGTCATTTCCCGTCTATAACTTAGTCGGTTAGAGCACCATGTTGATAATTTATTCTGTGATGCCATAGTGCAGAGGTCACACATCCATGTTTTTACCTTTTAATTAACATTTAGCTTCTATTCAGTTATGCATTTAAGACTGCTGTAGGGTTGTTTTGAGAAGAGGAGGCGACACACGTAGGATTTTGGCTGTTGCCAGTAGAAATACAATACAAGGGGGCGTAGTCCTAACACAACACTGGAAAGTGGGTGTGTCACTGTTACTCCTATTCGCCTACCGATTTTCGACGAAATGTGTGGCAACCCTGCAGACACGAGCAAAGCACATAACATCAAATAAACAATTGCAAAATGCATCAGTGTTCTAATGGCTTACATGTGCATCTATTGTAAAACACTAATTTCTCTCAATTTGTAGATGCAAGAGAGAGTTTATTTCCCTACTAACCGGCGATCGGTCGGTGCACAACCTAATGGCTTCAGACGATATAAACAAAGAAATATTCCGGGAGCAGCCCATGCCAAGTGATATGATATGTCTCGACATCATCCTCCAGATTTCTACCGATCCAGACTTTTCAATTCCCAACATATTGGAACTGTGCAAGAAGGCCTGGCTTGAGCACGGTAGCGACTTAGTGGATGAATACAAAAAGAGAAAGGAACATCCTGATTATAATGAGATCACAAGATTAAAGAGGGATGCGAGACACTTTTATTACCGGAGGATATTGCAAGTCGATTTTCTTCAATCGTGGCAGCTGCCCGTTGCTGACGTCCTTTCCTCTCAAGATTCTCATCATTGACAAGGGTGTAGTGCTTAGCTAGAATTATGTTTGAAGACAGGTTTTCTTACGTGTAGAGTGGTAGGAACAGATACTTTTTGTAGCAGTAAAAACCTTACGAATTGAAGGCATTCTGTATTTTGACTACATCATGGTGTCTACATTGCATCATTGATATATATCCAACCATATAAATATAGATAAAAATATGATTACTGATGATGTTGCAGCTAGTACTATACAGTAATCTCCTTCAGAGTGACTGTTTTTGAAACTGTGTACTAGACGTTTACTGTCTCAAGATGTTTGTACAATTGCTACACCAAAAATGCCTGTAACTTACATATAAGCCTGTGCAATACGACCCGTACCAAATTTCCTAGAAAAATGAGTACAGCTCTAGGAATCCGGTACAGTCTGTCAGTAGCAGGAGATCTGGTACTGCCGTACTGAATATCCTAGGAAATCCGGTAGATATATTCAATATCTTATATTTTGTCTACTATAGATACCTGATATGTTAAGAAATGTGGTACAATACTCAATATATTTTGGAAATTTGATACATCAGGTATTTGTAGGAAATTTGCTAATTGGGTATGCATCCTACATTTCCTAGCATATAGTAGGTGCCAAGCAAGAGCTTCTGTCGAAGACTCAAGGCTCAGACCTGTAGTATTAGGAAGACTTCATGAGAGAGTACATGCAAACACATTATACAACATAATGCGCTTGCATTTAATTAATTAAAATGTGTTCAACCAGCAACATAAATATATAAAAAGACACACTATCTTTATCTTTCTACTCTGAGCATCAAGCACAATTTGAACGTAACCAACGTCTCTGTCTACATCTACATACCTGGCAGTGATGTCAGTTAGCATTTTCAAATATGACTCTTTTGAGCATGCGCACGACAAGCACTAGCAAACGGGCAATATTATCCAGAAGCATGCAGCCAGTATACATTTATGTCCCAGAATAAGTTACCTGGCTGCTAAGTTTGATTGAAACAACCCGCTGATATAGTTGAACTGGCAGGTTTCAGGGTAGACACTAAATGCAGACTTGATTTCCTAGGCTGAACACGCTGGTGTAGAGAATATTCGGTACGCCATACTTGCTATTCTTAGGATATAGGTACGGCCATACCTAATATCCATGTATCCAATTTCCTACTCAGTGTTTGAAATCTTATGGCAGACGTAGTCGCAATCTTGGCAGCTTCAAAAAATTTAGTCGCCAAAGATTTGTTAAGACTTTTACATATATTTCATTGATATCAAATAAGGATATGGGATGATTGTTCTGGCAAGTAAACAAAATCCCAGGACGTCAGAGGTGTCACTTTCAGTCTGACCGAAGTAATTCACTTTTATACTCTACAGCATAAAAACAAATTTATTGGGTCCACCATAACTTGAGTGACTTTAGTGGTCAGGATGGCAGCCTTGCTAGAATAATTGGTCGTCACATAAACACAGCTACTCGTCAAATGACAACTTGACCACTTTTTCGAACACTGCCTACTACACCAGTAAATTGTATGTGCTATTACTAGGAACAAAGCTACTGGATTACTAACCAAATCACTCTTCGGGTGTGCACTTGGCAATGATGAGTAGCCATACAACATGTTCAGGCAACACAAATAGTGACAGGCGAGAAGGACGAGGACAAGAGTCATTGACATGGCAAAGAACTGTGTGCTCTACGTCACACTGACATACTTTGGCAAGCTTTGTATCAAAAACAGAGTTTACTAGCTCTTTAGGTATTGATGGGGTTATAAGGAACTCAGAATCAACATTTTGCCGTATTTGTAGAGGCATGCTACTATACACCAAACCCTCGTGTTACCACAAATTTGTCTGGGCACACAACAGTTACTGATCCTTCTGATCTCTTCACAAGCATTTGTTGCTCTACTTCAAGCCTCACATGCATGCAGATATGTCGAACTATGAAACAAACTGTGTATTGGAATAAAGTGCTAGCTGCAAGCAATTGAAAGACTACATTATTGTTACAAAAGACTTGCATAAGACACAGCTGTATGTCTAAACTATTGCTTTTGAATACCATTCTTTGCCCGGCAGTTTGCTTGTACTCATTGAAAGTACAATACAAATCAGGCTGCGTATAGGTTCTTGGCCAATGTGATCATCAAAGTCAGATCTATGGCTTGCACAGAACAGATTTACACTGTCAAGTATCAACACTACATTTTCAATGCAAACTACACGGAGATTAGCACACAACTTCATGTCTCTTAGTCCTATTTCTAAGTAACCTAAAGAATTTACATCAGATTCAACCTCAAATACCAGAAATACAAATACAACGGGGTAAATAGCAACGACGAAAGGACAAGTACGCAAGGTCAAACTTCCTGGACGTAGCCTTGCACGTACCACTTATCCTCGAAAGCAAAACCTAGCGGAACCAACTTAGCTACATCCATTGACCGCTTTACGATCCGTTCTCGGTCTTCTGAACAATAAAATGTGAGGTTCTGTAAATGAGAGGTCGGGGTTACTAAAATCCGGGAACACACACAGTTGACAGGTCGCTTGCCTGGTCTGTGACGCATGTAATGAATCCAGCCCTGCGATTGCTGCACACCAATGCCTCTCCACTCTGGTTCGTTCATAAGCTTGTCTTTAGGTACGAGTTTAGCGATGTTCTTCGGTAGCATGACGTGTCTGTACGACAAAAGCATTGGCGGCAAAAAAACGGCACAAGCAGCTCGACATCTTTACCTGTATTCATAATCTTGGTCGTAGTACTTCTCTGAGTAGTAAATCTGGTCGACTGACATGGCTGAATGGTACACAACTGAATCACGTAGCGCCGTCGAGATGAATGAGGTGGTTTGAAGAACCGCTCTAGTCTGATTGGTTAATCCTCGCAGTTAAGTAAAGTCCCGTACATGGGCAAGCTTATTAACTACCCGTATGTGGAAATGGCCTCCCGGAACGAACTTGTTACTCTTCTCCGTGAAGCTCCACTGGCATGCGACTTGTCTATTACTTTGTTTCAGAGTGCTGCTAACAGTTACAAACACGACAGCCTCTTAAGACCGTTTCCTCCATTTTTCATCGACAATGGAGAGAGGGACATCGACAGATTGGTACGTGAAGTCCCACTACCTGTTTTCGTGCTATGCGAAAACTATGAATGTTGTTAGAGGTCAGTGGCAAATGGAATCTCAAAGCAGGAAGTATTGTGGGAGCAACTGGAAAACAAAACTACCACTAATGACGTGTGTGAATTACTTGCGTGGCTTCTTATTGATTTGAAGACATTCACATTGAAAATAGCACCACATTCAGTGGTGAGACGTAGTTTGTTTTGTGGAACCCGCTTGACACATTTTTGTTGTGCTAGTTTGAGGACTTGCAACAGAGAACTGGTCGATCGAGTTATAACATTCGACCTGACTATGTTTTCAAAGTGGATTATCTGGATGACAGTCGCTTTTCATCGCAGAGAGAGACGTTTGGAACTTTTTATGCTTACCATGGTAGTCGCTTAGAGAATTTTCATTCGATACTTCATCATGGTCTCATTTCTCATCTTAACAAAGTAAGAAAGCAAGATGTGTGTGTGTGTGTGTGTGTGTGTGTGTGTGTGTGGTGTGTCTGTGTCTGTGTGTGTGTGTCTGTGTGTGTGTGTGTCTGTGTGTGTGTGTGTGTGTGTGTGTGTGTGTGTGTGTGTGTGTGAGGTGCGGTATAGTTCAGTTGGTTAGAGAGTCATCTTATGGAGGGATTACATCCAGGACCTTGCAGGGTTGCAGGTTCAAGTCACAGTGATGGCGAGCTATGGCATAATTTCCTTGGGCAAGAAACTCACATACAATTGCCTCTCTTGACTCAGGAGTATAAATGAGTACCTGGTCATTGACTAGGGTGGCAGAAGCCTCTGACTGCGACAAAGTCCATCAGCCACTGGGGTCCTGGTGGGACTTCGGGTGCCCACACCACATTTGGCATCTCAGTCGGTGTTTCTGCAAGTACCTGGCCAGGCTCCAGGAGATTACTTAGCACGGCCCATAGCTCCTGCGTAGTGCACAGGAACCCAGCCATCTGGCTGGGGCCGGCATAACCGTAACGAACGGCAGCTCCTTATCCATTGGTCATGTGTGTGTGTGTGTGTGTGTGTGTGTGTGTGTGTGTGTGTGTGTGTGTGTGTGTGAGCGTGTGTGTGTGTGTGTGTGTGTGTGTGTGTGTGTGTGTGTGCAGGGGCATCAGAATCCCATATAGTTGCCCATATTAGCTAGCATAATATTATATATTGTGTACCAAATAGTCTAGGTCATCAGAGTTGGTTGATATTTAGAGGTTTTCATTTCCAGGGTCGTAGGCGTTAGTGAAGTGCTGCTAAGATTATTTAGCAAGTTTTCAGTGTTTTAGCTGTCAAAATAAGACCTGGTTAGGCCACAAGAACAAAATTAGTTGTTTGACCGGAAATGTGGCTCAGAAATCCGTGTGCGCATTAAATTTTTTTAATTATTAATGGTAATTAATTAAGTAACATTAGACGCTACCTGTGAACAAAAGTCTGAATTTTGCAATCTGCTATTTAAACTGCCAAAAGAGCTGAACAGTGAGTGCCTCCACAGCAACACATCGTTGGCCGTTTGGTACAGACTCATTCTGCTAGACTTGTACCCAGTCCTCTCCTCGCGTGCTTGCACGCGATCGAGAAGAGCATGACACCAACACGTGGTCGAACACTTGAATATATGAGCGCGTGAGGAGAGGACTGGGTACCAGTCTATCATTCTGCTAATACCTGGACGCAGTCCAGATGCCCGGATAATTTACAAATGTGATAAATAGAACGATTTCTAGTCCTGCAAGACCTATTAGAACAACTGTGATTTGCACCACCAATTGATGCACGCACATTAGCTAATCAAGTTGGGATTTGGCACTATCTCAGAGCAAACTTGATAGCTGAGCATTATGTAACACAAAAAACAACATTGTACGAGACGTTTTCTTCAAATAACGTCCATTATGTGTAGGTTTCGTTTTACTGGTTCGTGTAAACTTTGATATTTGCGTAGGCGAAAGTAAAGGTGCTTTTGCATCGCTTATTCACCTTCAATCGGCAGCGAAAAGCACACATACAGCAATGGTTCGGCTGTAGAATGAAGGCACTTTGTGTCAAGTGATTATGTGCTGTGTCGCACATTTCCGTGTATTTTTGCATCCTTTTGTACTGTAGTATGGCCTCCATTCATAGAAAGAAACAGGGGATTGCAAGTCGCTCAAGACGATCATGTGGAGTCTTACAACATACGAACGACTGAGTCGCTTATGAACTGTAACCTGTTCTCTTTCACTGTTAGAGTCGCCTGAAGCATCTAGACTCGTCCCTTGTGTGCTCTCCTAGTTGGCCTCGGAAAGCAAGACTAAAACAATGCGCCACGCAACACAGCAAGCGTTCGGTCCGCAGCCCAAGGCCTTAACGTACTTATATTTGGCAGAAATATTGCGTTCTTTCACTACTGTAGAAGAAACTACTGTACAAGCTCATGAACAGTTAGAATAGAAATAGAAAACAAATCGGTGTGAGAATTGGTGCAGTGATCCTGTCAAACAACTAATTTTCTTCTTGTGGCCTTAGCATGCTTTTTTGCATGACCACACCTATACTTAGTCCATGCTAGACCGAACCACTCTACATTTGCTTCTGTTGCATCTGGTGTGTGTGTGTGTGTGTGTGTGTGTGTGTGTGTGTGTGTGTGTGTGTGTGTGTCACTGTGTGTTTACAGGTATATGTGTTTCTACTAATGTTCCATTTCTAGAATTCCGTGTTTGGAGCTGGCACTTACCTTTCCTCCGACCTCAACGTCTGCATGCTATACAGTCCCGCATCTCGCGGATGGCAACACAGCAGACTGGGCACCAACATCAGCTGCATCGCTGTCTGCGAAGTCATCAACCATCCAGACGTAAAGAAATCCAGCACAGAGGGAAAACCCAAACCTCAACAATCGAAAGTAGAAGGAGGAGAAATACCTGGAGCAAGCATACCAGAAAAATATTACATCGTCAAAAACAACGAACTTCTCCAGATTCGATACATACTCGTATTCGGCCAGAAAGTGCAAACCCGGACATCAAGAAGGGGATTTTTTAGTAGACATAAATTTGCGGTCATTATGTGCCTCTACCTTTTGGCGTTAATATTCATAGGTTTTATTCAATCACCCGTATATAGGCAATACATTCATAAATTTCTGCGGTAAATTTATGCGCGGAGACACTCAGAATGAATAACACAGAGACAAGCGCTCGAGACTGTGGGCGTTGTTTTGGAATGAAAGCATTCCAATTGGTGTTGTTCGACGGCTGTCTATTACTGCCTATTACAACACCTTGATATCAAGCACTCTACCAGATAATGTCCGACACAGACGCGAGATTGCAGCAGGCGGACGCAGCCTCTCAAAAGCTGCTCGACTATACGAGAGAAGAGTGGAAAGTTATCAAGCGCTCGTCGGTTGGTTCTCTCGCATTGCGTCCGTCTGGGGGTGGTTTGTCCGTCGCGAATGCTGTCATGGGTGTCACCGTAGTCGCACTCATTCTCACACTTCTTACGCTTCGTCTCCACCGCGATGATTATCCTAACAAACACATGTGATAACTGGCTTGTTGATCTTGCAGGGAGTCGTCGTGTCTTGTCGGAACGTGCCCGATCGCAGTGAGAAAATGTAAGTTTCGCACTATCCACGCCCCTTAGGCGGAGCCAACGTGTGTTAGGGTTCTCGACGATTTCTCTCTCTAGCTATAAGGGCGAGGGCGAATTGGACGTGTCGCCTGAGCAGGCACTTCATTACGTAACACCAGGAAATGATTTACCACGAAAGCAATGGGACTCGACGACAAAGGTGAGCCTAGCTAGACGGACAGTTGTACGCAAGTTGCCACTCACATAGCAACTATGATCATGACATTGTAGGAATGGAGAGAAATAGAGAAGATAGACAAGGTTTCGTTTGTGGGACGCATGGGGTACGTACAGTGTTTACTTCCATTTGCTTGCCTGTTTGTTCAGGACACGGTCGTCATTCAGACAATAACAAAAGCTGCCATGGCCGGGTTCATCAAGGGTAGAGACTTTGTGGATGTGGTGTCGAGCAGGCGTCTGTCCGACGGCACGCGTATCCTTTCCGGTCGCCGTCGTGCAACGTGTCAGTTTGATTGCTTTGTTTCTAAATCGACGTTTATGTCTAGCTGAGTCTACAGACCACCCACAATGCCCACCCGAGTCCAATCACGTGAGAGGGACCAACTTGACTTCTGGTCTTGTATGTCTACCTATGCCAGGGTATTACTCAGTCTCTCATCACCAGGTCTCCTCCAGTCCCAGGGAACCGAGGTCGTCCCTGGAACCGGTCTGAAAGTGGAGACCTGGATCATACTCGTTTATTGTCTGTATCATTTGTCTGTGCAGGGAGCCCAATAGGACCAAATTGGTTTTCCTTATTCAGAGTATACTGGGTGGCATGTTGCCTACTGCACTGGTCGAGTCTGCGATGCCTGCTAGCATCATCAAATTCTACACCGAGCTACGAAATGCTTTGCAGAATGCACCGAGGTGGGTCGAGTCGGATGCTCCAAGAGCTATAGCATCTAACACTATGGTGTGAACTTCATAACTAAATCCACATATAGTGGCATAATCATAGGTGATAGATCATCAGTAACAAACAGGAGTACACATTTAATACTTATAAATGATTATAAGCATTATCAATGGTAGTTTGACATACAACACGATGAGTAAAATGACCATGGTTCAGGTACGTAAAGAAGTCCGGGGTATTTTCTCCGCATGTCGTGGTTGTTCCACAAAAAGACAATCCAGATGATGACTAAGGTCAAAGTGACACCAAATGTGTAGATCAAGAAGCGAGCATTGGCGTCGGGAAATAGATTGTGCTGCCGCCTGGCTGCAATGACTAATAGCATGATGGCATACGAAACAAGGAAGAGAGGGAAAATCTGACCCTCGGTGACGAGATACCTGGAACGGACAAGAACAGTTTGGTAACAATTTTCATATTTTATATCATACACTCAATTCGTGTGCTACATATACAGTTGGACATGTACGTGCACAAGCCCTTTCTCCAAACTAACCATTAGACAGAACGGTGTCTCTTACGCTTGACTAGCACTAGGAGAATCTCTTAAACATAATTCTGTTCGGTTGCCTGTTCTTGAATAAGCAAAGATCACATTGAAATGGTCCTCTACCTCCAGACTTTACAGAAATGCCAATAGATTTCAATGTCAACGCTGGTTCCCTTTGCAAATCAAATAGATCTACATTCAAACCAGGCAGTCGTAGCTAAATCATATTTCACCATGCAATTTTGTTTGTGTGCACTGATGCACAACGTAAAATCAATAAAATCAATTTTCTCACGAAGGTCTCTATGCACTGGTTATAGCCACCCGTCGACCACAAATTCCCAATACACGACTAACATCATGGATTTCTAGTTTATAATTTAGAAGGGACTGTGAACGTACCAGTAGTAAGTCGCGCTGAAAATCACAAGTAACCAGTCTTGAGGAGTGAGCCTCGTCATGGATGGATGTTTCTTAATACTTTCGTCCGACACAAATGATCCGGCAAAGTAGAGTATCAAGACAAAGAAGAATGGAATATACCTACACAAGTGTTGTGAACATTGGGAACGTCTTAGAAGCAGTGATTTAGAATACTCTACCACATCAGATGGCCAAGATGCTCATCGTAGAAATACAGCAGCTCAAAGGAATGTACCTACATGTGTTACAAACCATCATTAATTTCCCGTTGTTGTAGGGTACACTAGACTCATTATACCGTGATTGTCCATACAACAGACATAATGCAAATGAATACCCACAACAGACATAATGCAATAGGGTAGTGTCAGTCACACAGCTAGAGATCTCTACATGACACACATACTGTGGGGAGTCTGTTGTCACATACGGATACTACACTGCCATCTTCCTTGACAAAGAAAATCCTACACCCAATCTTTGGTACTGACATAAATTAGTATCAACTGTAGGACATTCACCTCCACAATCCCAAATACAGTTATAAGTCTCTAAACGGTTGATGTATCTCAAAATTCCTGTAAGGAGAGCACAGAAAGAGAGTATGCCTATAGCTACAGCCCTAACTAAAACCATTTCAATGCTACCCAGTACTCTCCTCGTGTGTTCATATATTCACATGCTTGACAATGTGCTGGCGTTACACTAAACTAAGTGAACAAACTGATTGGCTGTACTAATGATTATGCAAATGATTAATGCATAGATGACATATTTTATCACATTGTACAGAAGTAAGTTACACACACAAATACACACGGACATGCGCACACACACACACACACACACACACACACACACACACACACACACACACACACACACACTGACAAACCTACCAATTAATAAAAATTAAAAAACTTCAATCGCATTCTACACACATTGGTTTACCCAGTCATAATCCTTTCAAGCTTACCAATGTAGATGGTTTGAGTTCTTTCATGATTGGGTTGTCAGCTACTGAAAGATGTAACTGATAGCCACTATGCACCAATCGATGATTTACCGAATCTCCCACCAAATGAATACTGGCGCCCATAACAAAGAACACAACAGCCAAGTATGACAATGTGGATGATACTTTCCTCGGTGATCTTTCCATCAACTATACCAACACGTTTATAAGATATTTACAAAAGACGGCACAGCAATATGTCACCTTCAACAAGCAGTATGGTGTAATTACGTTGTAGGCCATGTGGAAGTAGTCACCAACACTGGGTAGAGATAACGGAGAATAGTCCAGTGGTACTACAAGCTATATGTGTGTACAATAACAACAAAGTAAAACAAATAAACCGTATGCAAACTGTTCTTATGATATCCATCAAAATACAAACACAACCGCAATTCAAGTCCCAAGGTGTCAATTCAAACTGTTTGAAACTTAGTCTGAAGTTTTTGTATAGAGTAGAAGACCCACCTTGTTCAATTCAGAGTGGAATTATGCTCAACAGTAGGTGCTTATTGACTATAATAATAAGACTGAGAATGCCCGTACACTGGTGGTGGAGTACTTCACAATTGCAAGTGAAGCAAGGTAATTGCCTTTTTCTGGTATCCAGTCCAGGACACAAAGCAAACGGATGGCAAACTTTGACTATGCAGTGGCATAGGCATGAGGCAACCGATCTAGACAAGCCTCAGTTAAAAAAGTGGGCATAGCAGTTGGAAAGTTTCAATTGGGTGTATATCCACAAAATTTTTTGATTTTTGCAGAACTTCAAGATCATGCAACAAAGATAATATATATATATATATATATATATATATATATATATATATATATACGAGAATTCCAAGTCTTAGTCAGTTTCTCATCTCAAAAACTTTATCAAAACTGCAATGTGTAGTCAAGTAGGCAAATCTCAACTACAAACATCTAAAACTTCTAATTGCATACGTGCATGTAATATCTTGGCGTTGTAGCACCATAGTTTTACAGACAACTGTTCTAATATGTTCTTGAAAGCTCGAGAAAACGGTACCCCACTGATTGAGGATATCTTTGAACATATTCCTTTCAAAGTCTTTAGAATGAAAGATGATATGAAGCCCAGAGATTCAAAAACTGGTGGATGGAATAGACCACCTGCTGTAGTAATATGGCTTCGTGCCTGGCATCTTTTCAAATTCTGCTGCTTCTGCTACTGTACCAGGACTGATCGCTGCTTTCAATATATAGAAAGGCTGTAAAGAGTTACGGATTGTAACATCGAAATAGCCAGGTTGACCATCCATGAAATCTGGATGATATACGTCTCCTGGTCTGCTTGAATCATAACCTGAGCAGTTCTGTTCTTTTTTGACCTGCTTGTTTCAACAAGTAAAGCTTGGAATATTACTTTACAAAGAGCATTGTAACGTTGAACATTTAGCAAACCCCTAGGGCAGCTAATTAGGTAGTCACCAAACGGATCAATTATAGCACCACAACAGCATAAAACAGAAGATTGATGGAAGAGGAAACATCAGAAGCCGAGTCTTGTCCAGGTCAATTACGAATTCATGCGGAGGAATGGTGAGACCTAGATTAGGGTTGGGTAATGCCCACAACCAAGCCCCGGCATGGTTCCACGAAATTGTGTTCAGACGAGCTTTGTCTCGTAAACTCCCATTTTCCATTAAGGAGTTGAAAACATTGTAACGTGTCTGTTTCTGAATATCCTGCTGAGAAGCTGTGTTGAGATCCAGGGTGTGCATTGCAGGCAATTTCCTTCCAAGAATACTGTACGCTTCATTTTTGCCTTAAACTTAAAATCATGACAAAATACCTCTTCAGCAAATTTGGCATTCAAATTGCCTGCGTTTCTTAAGAGACTCTGAATCAACTTTGGGTGGTATTGCAACTTCCTATGAAAGCAGCCGCTGATGAGGTTAGTGTTTCTCTGAGACCAAGACCACCTGTGCAAATTGGTAGTGTCGCCTGGAGCCACGAGAAATCTAGAATAGATGAGTGAGTGATTAGTCCTAGAGATTGTCTCAAACCTCTGTCAAAACGAGAAAATTCACTGTCTGTCAGACCAGGTTTTACAGTCCGCAAAAGGTGATTGACCTTACAGACACTCAAACAACTGCACAAAAGATGTATTCAACCTGGGGGTCATCTATGTCGTTGAGATGTGATTGAATATCAAGGACTTTGTCTATCCGCTTAGCGACAGAATTTTGAAAGAAAATATCTGACCCATGGACTGGTGAACTGAGCAATTCCAATCCGTCAGTAAGCCTATGAATTTCAATAGGACATTGAGGGAACGTATTGTCCCTTGATGGCCAGTAAATCTCATATTTACCCTGATTGATGTGAAGACCGGATCGAGGACATTTTGCTAAGAACAATTCTAATAGAGAAGAGATGCAGTCTCGATCACCAACAAATGTGCCATCATCCAGGTACCACAGTTGCAGATCTATGCCTGTAACATTGCTGATGTCGTCCAGAAACTCTAGTAATACCGTGAAAAATAGCATTGGACCTAGTGGGTCTCCTTGTTGAGCGTCAGCAGTTAATAGGATACGATGATTGCCGAACCTAAGTTCTCCTGGTGAACTATAGCACCACTGCACCAATGCAAATAATTCTGGAAATTCTTCATGTAATCGTGGGAGAAATTCTTCACGATGACATTCATTGAACGCATTCCGCATATCAACTTTGAAACAGTATAGATTTTCTCTCAAGCTATTGGTAGTGATGTAAGACTTCAGAGTGTGAATAGCAGCCTCCAATCCACCACATACACCTCCTTCAACTAGACCATACGGTAAGAATACTTCTTGTAAACGAGGTTTGACTGCTGTACAGCAGATCTGACTGACTAAACGTCTAATCACTTCTCCAACTGCAATCAGATGTATCCCTCCAGATTTAAAATTCACGGCAGTCAATGGTGCACCTGACAACCATGGAAAAATGCTTACATCCACTTTCCCTGATAGTAACAGTGAAATGAAACATGTGAGATTATCTAACCATGCCTGTGCATCTGGTGTACATGACCCTTTGATGGCATCCAAAAGGTGCTGTGCTCACAACTGAGAAAAGCCTGGGCTGAATCCTGCAGGAAATGCTTCCAATGCAGATAGAACGGCTAGACCATCCGCAATGAGTGGGGTGGAATTTCATCAAACCTGTCTGGTAAGGAGTAATGTGGGTGACGATTCTCTGACTCCAATAGAGCAACTGGATCATCTCCAGAAGCGCATCCCACAAATCCCGATGTTTTCAATGCATCTCCAAAACAACCTTCTCTTGCAAGCTGCAGTGAGCGACGAGCGTTAAAAGAATTAGGACTGTCTGATGTCCTACGTACACCTGATCTATTACTCTCTACTTTGGCTTCTTCCTGCAAGGATAACAAGTCTCCTTGCTGCCAGCATCAAAGGTGTGACAACAACATCTCCTTCACCGGTGTTTTTCCTTGCCACCTCTAGGAGATGCACACATAGCACAGCTTTTTGAAAACATGTGGAGACAAACAAATCTCCACAAACCATCCTGACATGCATGCTGTAGTTCGTTATATATATATATATATATATATATATATATATATATATATATATATATATATATATATATATATATATATATATATATATATATATATATATACAAACATTAGGCAATTTCTTAGTAAAGGTACATTATAGACTTGATCAGTTTTGTTACTGGTCACGTGACTTACGTTAGTGGCACTGTTCAAGTTGATATTAACAAGCTACCTCAATAAAATTTGCAGGCTACTAGTAGTTATGCCTATGCTAGAAAAATGCCCTTGCCTCTAAATACATGCAACCCTATGTCTTCTAGCTAATACTAGTATTTACTACACATATTGCGCCTGCATTTAGTAGGAGGCCTGATCGATCAAGATCTGTATATGCCATTGCGAAGTCAAATCTGTGTTAGCTAGCATATAGTAATCCGTCTCTCTAAACTGTCACTAGTGAGTCTGTTACAACCAGGAGCCAAGACACAACCTCTCAAATTGTGAAGTTGCAAAGCATGCTAAACAAAGTTCTGTGCTTAATTAATTAATTAAGCAGTCACGTGCACCACACAACAGGAGTCTGTTGCAACCTGCTGAGGCTGCTCAGTGCTGTATGTATAATGGTCTTATTCAAAACAATTCAATCACATGACTATAACTTAGTAATACATCATGTTAACGCAAGCCAATAACGACTGCAATCTGGCTCCAAAGTCAATTTTAATTATCTAGATACTAAACTTGGACTTAGACTTCCTACCTGTCAACCAATAATTACCAGTGAACTGTCAGCTCTGGCTAATTAATGTGCTCAAAATAATAAATCTTCCACGCGGGTTTTAGCTAACCATAGCAATTGGTCTTCCAAAGTCTAGGATCCAATTTTCAACTGCCAGGAGAAGCCACAGAGAAGACTGAAATCTGGAGTTTCCACTTTCTTCCTGTTGAGTCATTTTGTGTGACTCATTCACTGTGGAAACGTGTATTCCACGTCTACGAAGTTCCATTAGTCAACACAGCGTCTCTAAATGAAATCGTATATATTAAACGCATACGGGAGTTCCAAGTAATCTGAGCCCGTATCGTTGCTAGGTAGCAGTCGCCCTAACATATAAAACAGGTCAACGCAGCTCGTCAAATCAAGCTCTCCATCGTGTCTGTGCGATGACGGAAGACACCGAGAAGAAAATGCCAATGATTGCTGCCAGGGAAACTGGTAAGGCTCTTATTTCTGGTCTCACCGTGAGAACAGACACGTGCAACTGACCTTGCCGCAGGCCCCGGTCCCGGAAGATATGCTCTTCCCAGTGGTGTCGGCTTTCTGCACCACGACTTCACCAAGCTGCAGCAACCAGCTTTCTCTTTCGGGCACCGACTAGAAAACTCAAGTAAACGGTTGCGTGAGACTGAATTACTGTACGTTGCGTAGCAACCGTGTCTCTACAGTGTTCAAGAAAGACTGCAGTCCTGGTCCTGGATACTTCATCGAACCCCTGATTTCAAGGTATGGAAAAGACGGCACACCAAGCTACTCTATTCTGGGCAGACAAAAAGACCCCAGTAAGTACCACGTCCTTGTTCATCATCAATCATCCTCGCTATACAATCGTCCCTTTTCTGTCTAGACACCTTCAAAACTCCAGCACCAGGTACTTATTCTCCAGAGAAAGTACATCCCCAAGGAGAGCGCCACGCCCCTAACTACTCCATGGGCCAGCGCACGCGGTACCGCAAAGCTGACACGGTACCGTCTGCCAACTCTTACTCTCTACCTCAACTACTCGGCAGCAAAGTTCCTAGTAAACGGTCATCAGCCGCCTTTTCTATGACAGGACGAGCAAAGACGGGCGGTTTCTCTGAAGATCTTGCCAAGACTCCTGGCCCAGGCAGATACAATGGGGTAGATCCTAATGTAAGTGGAAAGAAAGCACCCGGATATTCCATGCTTGGTAGGAGCTACATGCCAGGAGGTAAATCAATCGGACCATACATATTCTGTATTGTACTAACATTCTTTCATCCTCTTTTGGTAGACTCGACCAAGAAGCCCGGTCCTGGTGCTCACAAACCAGAGGGTGTCACATGCAACAAGCCCAAGGCTCCTTCGTTTTCTCTGGGTATTCGACACTCTGAGTACATCACACCACTTATTATTGATGTTCCTGAGTAAATAAGTACAACAAGACATCATAAGAACATTCTCTTTCTCTTTTGAAAATGTAGATTTAGTACTCTGTCTGTACAAACAGAGCGAATGTACTCTGGCAATTGACTGTCTTTGGCTGAATAAAATAACGACGCAAACCATCTATCTCGGTGTGTACGTGTCCACAGTCAATGAGACCATCGACGATAAACAATGACAGTCTGTCCAATCCGCTTTTCATGAAAGTGAGTGTGAAAAAACACCTCAACCTAGTAAGATACAAATGACATGATTGCAATATCAATTATAGAAACAGAAGTCAGTCGCAACTGCAATGCATACATGCAATACTATAGTTGTTATATAGTTTCCTTTTCTCAAAGTTCACAGGTGAGACGAAGAACAAAACTTTACTACAGACAGCCACTACTGAACAGTCACTACTGAAAATGATAGAGTAAACACAGGATGTATGCATCACACACCACGCCCACACCCACCCACACACACACACACACACACACACACACACACACACACACACACACACACACACACACACACACACTCAGACAGACAGACACGCATGCACGCACACATGCACGTGTGTGCACACTTACACACACACACACACACACACACACACACACACACACACACACACACACACACACACACACACACACACACACACACACACACACACACACACACACACACACACACACACACACACACACACACACACACACACACACACACACACACACACACACACACACACACACACACACACACACACACACACACACACACACACACACACACACACACACACACACACACACACACACACACACACACACACACACACACACACACACACACACACACACACACACACACACACACACACACACACACACACACACACACACACACACACACACACACACACACACACACACACACACACACACACACACACACACACACACACACACACACACACACACACACACACACACACACACACACACACACACACACACACACACACACACACACACACACACACACACACACACACACACACACACACACACACACACACACATTGTAAATCATGTCATTCAAAGGGGAAGTCCAACAAAAATGAACTTAACTTGTATGAGTAGATCTTACGAAGACAAATCAATCCGTATAAGTTACTCCGTTATTTTCGCTTTTGTATACGAGAACGAGCGATGTTTCTGTGACATGCAACGCCCACGCGCCTGCTCCGCGCTTCCTGGTCGATTAAGCTCCGCCCACTGCGAACAAATCAATGCGTTTACGGATGACTGCTACGGATATATCGAGAATGACGAATGTGAATGTGAAGATATTATAAAGATCTGCCTTCTTGCCGTCAGTGGTTCCTCTCTAAAGTAAAATGGTGTCGGTAGAGCTGTTTTCCCGCCAGACTTTGAAGCAGAATTCCTCAATACCACGGCTTACCTAGAGAACGCGCTTGTGCTTGATCATTTGTTCATCCTTGTTCTTTTAATATCCGAAGAGAAACGTTCAGCGCGCCGTCTGACGTGTGGTACAGAGGACGTTCCTATTTTTACATCCAGTCTGCTCACTTTCTTTTGCCGCTGATTGGCAGAAGGTTACAATCCCGGATGTACAAGTAGGATCATCCTCTGTTGCACACGCCAGACGGCGCGCTGAACATTTCTCTTCGGATATTAAAAGAACAAGGATAAACAAATGATCAAGCACAAGCGCGTTCTCTAGGTAATTCTGCTTCAAAGTCTGGCGGGAAAACAGCTCTACCAACACCATTTTACTTTAGAGAGGAACCACTGACGGCAGGAAGGCAGATCTTCATAATATCTTTGCATACACATTCGTCATTCTCGATATATCCGTAGCAATCATCCGTAAACGCATTGATTCGTTCGCAGTGGGCGGAGCTTAATCGACCAGGAAGCGCGGAGCAGGCGCGTGGGCATTGCACATCACAGAAACATCGCTCGTTCTCGTATACAAAAGCGAAGATAACGGAGTAACTTATACCGATCGATTTGTCTTCGTAAGATCTACTCATACAAGTTAAGTTCATATTTGTTGGACTTCTCCTTTAAGCTTCAACATTGCTGATCAGAACTACCAGAATGTGTACACACACAAAGTATACGCAAACAAGCTGGATACAGTCATGACTGATATCTGTTATTAGGAATCTCATGAATTATCTAATGCCAACATCGTTTTAGTTTAGAGTCCACGTGCAAACAGGCTTACTACACCCCATGATACTTTACTCAATTTCCCATTGCATGTATGCCATACGCATCTGTATCTATTGCAATAAGACTTACCTCGTATACTGTGCATCACTCATACATACCTACATATACTTTTGCTTTTCACCTGACCATTGAAAACAAACCCAATCATGCACTTGTTTAATTAATAGCCCAATGGCATTCCTCACTCCAGTATAAACTGCTAAAAATCAACTACCAGTAGAAATGCATGCATTTTTCTGAAGCAGTTTAGGACATGCATGTTGAGTGTTACCTACTACATGTAGTAAACAGCCAATCTATAAACTATTTGAAGTATTACCAATAATGAAGTCATATAAAATTCATTCCCTTACAAAACTCTAAGTATTGCATTCATGTACATATGACACAGGCATTAGGCTACACCAAAAGAATTGTTGGGTTGGGGTGACATTAGAGAAAGAAAGACGGGCAAGCGAGCGGTGTGTTGTTACCAGACACGTGAAATGCTAGAAATAGTAGGGCAGGCCAATCACGTGATGTACAACCGGCCGGCCGGCCAGCATGCTAAACAAGGGTGTAACTAATGATCACCCATTGAGGCAAATATGTGACCGAACGTCGTCTCTTTCTCACTCTCGTGACCAATCTAACAAGCCTATGTTTTTGTACATGTACAAATTTGTTTTAGTATGTGTAACACACATACAGTCAGACATCATTATTCCAACACCCGATAATCCAACACCCTCGCTTTCCCACAAAGGTACACGTGTAATCAATCTACTTGTTTCACTGTGTATTTGTACCAAGAATCCAACAGTCGCGTTAATCAGACAGAAACAATCGAGACAAACGTGGTTGGAATAATGACGTCTGATTGTATATCCATATTGGATAAACTATACATACACATTGTATTTTAAATACATTGTACCTCTTCATGTACTTTAGCACTAAACTGTGGTGCATGAATCATACACAATTACATTTATAACTGCTTGCATTATCATACCTTTGAGTACTTCTTGTAACCAAACAACAACTCAAGTTCCTAACACAAAATCATACACACTACAAATGCAACGCAGGTAATAAACATTAAATAACCAGACTTCACCTTTTCCAGCAAGTCATATATAACTATATGAGATGGTAGTTCTTTCTCATGAGAGTAACTCTCATTTAGCCAATTGACTGGATCACCATAGAAGCGATCGTCCTCACCAACATAATCAACGTCTAAACTGTCCATGAGACCTTTATTACACACATTATAACATCAGTGTTTATACAAGAAATGAACCTCGGCGAACAGTCCAAATGTCGCAAGCTTATATTGTGATGAAAATGACTGAAACAAAAACTCATGCATTGTCAATTTGCAGTGTGTAAACAATACTTACGCAACCTTCAGACCAAAAGTGATAACCTTAATGTTTGTAGTACATACTAGAAAATTTGATTTTAAAATAAACTAATTAAGCCAACTAATAATGTTACTGACTACTTCCCTGCAAATTATCTGTGTATGCTCTATTGGTACACCATGATGCAACATCATATTTTTTGTCAAGAACAAGTTTGACTATCAATCCTATGTAACAAAATTCATCAATACATAAACACATTTCTATTGATGCTTCACTTTCTGTGACTGCATGTGATGTGGTGCTCAGTCTCATCCATGAGATAATATATAACTGATTAGGCCACAACTAGACTAAAAATCATGTTTAATTAAACTAATAGTTGCAGTAATTCACAAACTATATATTAACTGTCTACTTACACCATCTCAGCTTCTGGAACTGTCAAATTGGTTCTATGGTTTGCAATGTGCCTTACAAGAGCTGCTACATCTTAATTCCACAAACACATATGACATCTATTACAATTATAAAGAAATTACATCACACTTAACACAATATCTATCTGACTCTCTTAACTTCTTCAATAATATCAACTGTCAATTGTTATCAAAATCTAATCATGTGCTCCAACGAAAGTTAAGTGCAAAACACTAATCTCTACTCCACATAACTAAAATCACATCATATGTGATTCCACCAAATTTAATGTAGCCATAGCGTAACAAAATCAGTCTAACTTGCATGAGCTACAAGACAGGGAATTAGGAATTTAGAACAGTTAAACTTTTCAGTTCCTGTATCAGTTTGTGCATATAACTAAATATAGTAGCCACAAGGATAACAAATCACTGAACATAAAGCAAATAATAGAGACAAGTAATCTATCAAAACACAGACTACACCTGTACAATGGTGTAGAGTGACATGGCATTAGAAACAGCACACTTTCCACACGCCCTTCCTATTGAAAAGGTCACTTGATATCTGCACATGTAGCAGGTCAATAAGCAACAGAAACCTGAGCCTCACCATCCAGATATCTCATGACACTCAACGTGCCACGTTGATGAATCAATGACGTATAGACTGCTACAGGCGTATTGAACACAATAAGACTGACTAACACAGTCGTACGCCACTTTCCAGAAATCGTGCTACAAAAATGACCTAAACACACACAACAGTATTTTGCATATATTATTCTATCTGAAATGTAATACACACCAGCGTAGACTGCCGCAAGTGGTAACAGTGGAACCATGAAACGAAATTCCTTGTGACTGAGCAAGCTGTCTCCATCCAATACAAAACCATATTACCATTTCTGTACAGTTGCCCCAAAAGTTTGCTCACCTGTGAATAACCACATAACAACACATAACAACAAACAGCAGCAATCGCCTACTTGGGACATTGACTACGCCAAGTAAGCACAATGGAAGATGAGTACCAAAGACAACTGGTATGCCCTGAGACAAATACCTGAAACGTACAAACTATGTTCCAAACAGCAAAAGTATTCACAGTGAAAGCATTGTACACATTTACCAGTGCCATGGATGTGTACCAAACAAAGACCCCAAATCATAAAGTACATTGAATTTGAAGAAGTTCCACAGAGCAACAACAAACTGCAATTAAATTCAAAAACACAATCTATTAGATGTTGTTAAAATTAATAAATTAATTAAATCTTAAAATTCTTTAACAACAACAACTTAACTAAACTTATGCAATTCAATTTGTTCTAACACACTGTAGCAATACCAAACGTCTACATTCACAATGATGACCCACAACCAAATTCCTACAAAACTATTCGCTAAACATTGACAAACAGTAAAACATTTAATAATCAAGAACTTTAGTTCAAGTAATCTAATGATCTATACGTTCCTGAAAGAACCGTGGCCCATTAGTTTATATCACAGCTCTAACTTAATTTCAATAACTCAAATGCAATTCAATATACAATAAGTGCAAAGTCTTATCCAATCCAATCATGTGACCTTTTATTAATTAAACCAAGTAAAAATAAAAAGTCATTGCCCTACCAACAAATCATAACCAATCGTATCCCCAAACTCACAGAGTTCATCAATTAACTTCAATCTCACCACACTGACCTTTCCATAAAAGTAGGAATCCAACGCCACAGAAACAAAGGCAGCAATCACACTATCAATACAACAAAAAATGATAGTTATTGTATCATAGCAATAAGCACACAAAACACACAGCAGTCAGTGACAATGACTTACGCAACTGGAAGCACGTGTAAAAGAATAAAGTCCAGTTTGTTAGTAGCTGCTACCAAATGAGTACCAAAAACCACAAGCCAAACAACAGCAGAAGTTGGTCGAATGAGCACAGACAAAGCACCAATAGAAAAACAAACCCACACACATTTCGAAGATCTATCAAATAATGACGGCATCAAACAACGATCGAAACAACACACAAATAAATTAATTAAACAAAGTCACAAAGCATCTTCCTAGGCCGGCCAACAATAACAACTTACAGCAACATCATTTTAAATCCGAGTTACAATTGCAAAGTATTAGAGTATAACTGTTAGCCTAAATGGCTATGCATTCATTTACATTCGTTTACATCAAGTAAAACAAAGATCAAAGTGTCAATAACAAACCTTTCCAATGTTACACTTCTGTAATAGTTTTGTTTAAGTCATACAAACTACATATATAGTTTTGTGTCAGCGCCCACATCACTCACAAATCTCTCACATGCCCCTCCCCTAGACACCTGCGCATACGCCAGCCACCATATTGTCACATGTATATCTCATGCATCCACGAAGCAGCTGCCAACACCATGGTTCTGATGTGCATTAGTGTGTAGTCACTTTTAAACATATTAAAGTTGTGAGCCTACTGACTACAATAACATGCTAATATTAATTATGAGTAAAAGAATGTGTTAATATTAAACAGATACCGCGTACACGTGTAGTATGGCTCGCCCGTACCTAAATTCAGGAAGAGACTGACGTGAAACTATATATGTAGTTTGTATGGCCTTATCATGCAACCAGTCTCGATAAAGTGTGCCACTACACACGGCATTGCTCCACGTAAAAAAAACCACAAGATTTCTCAAAAACCTCAACCACTCTAATATCTCTGTCAATAATACGTTTTATAAGATTTATTTGTGTATGTAAATGCATTGTGTTTCATGCTTCCAGTCTGTCTCAACCACTAACAAATCTAAAACGTGTCGAAACACAAACCTAGCAACCAATGGCCATCACAGTGTATCAACTGGCAGTGATTATAATAAAACTATTTAAATAAGGCAAGACCAATTACATTTGTTGACGCTCGGATTTGCCAGTACAGTTTGAAACTGGACCAAACTAGAAATAGAATTTTATGTATGCATGCACAATGACATATTTGCTGTCACTTGGTACATACATCCTACGATTATGACTTTGAGAGTGTGAACATGTGGTCAAGCAACTGTTTCAGCATTCTGCTTGATATCAGCCTCATAATTTTGTTTCAGCGATTGTTATCTAACATTTTGTAGGAAAAGCAATGCAAACTGTGCCTGCTCAAGCGTCATATGATCATTATTATTACTTTGGTCGGTCCAGTTTTTGTGTCCAAATATACTGATGCACTACTTAAAATTGAAACTTAAATACACTGTTGTATGATAGTTTAAAACTACAAAAACAAAAAGTTAAGACATTCAAGTTAAAGGCCACTGTAGTACAAAATTTGTGATAAACAGAATTATTTATCCCTACAAAGGATTGTCCAGCCTCTCTCATTTCTTCCTCCCCAACATGCTGAAGTACCAACAAGAGGTACAACAGAAACGATAATAGAACAAAAACAAACTGAAACAGAAACAGAAACAAACACAAACCAAAACAGGAACAACAAAACCAAAACAGGAACAACAAAACCAAAACAAAACAGAAACAAAGGTAAAAAGAAACGAAACAGAAACAAGACACACTAGAAGCCATCTTCATAGAATAATGGGATTGCACAACCCACATGCCAATTTTTGCTAATTCTTTCTTTGGGGGTCTGTTCAGAGGAGTACCGTCTTTACAACTCCAAGATTTTTGCAAGATCTTCATACCATGAAATATCATATTGATATGATATGCTAAGCAGTTCAAGAGCTCTCAGTTTACAGACAGACACACAGACAAACACCTCTTAAGACATTACAGACTCACTTCCCTGTGCTACTCTGGTTGTAATAACATAACGGCAATTTCAATAATAATCAATGATGTGCAATGCACAGTAATGGAGCTCAAATTATAAATACTGCTGCTACATACGGTATTATTATATTACCCCATCACACAATATATGATAGCATACCGCAAAGACGATGAGGTGAACCAAATGCTAAGAGTCACAGTAATCAATGCCGCCTCCAAGCTGTTTGCTAATGTTCTCGGCATGCAGTAGAAAGAAAACCACGACGTCAAACTACACAACATCTAGAAATGCAGTTGAGGACATTTACGTTGATAAGAACAAATATGTATATATGCATTACTGGCATTAGGAATAAAAAAATCGATGGATACAGCCCAAGTGGCAGCAGATGGTGACTCCAAGTACCCTGCAGTGAGTCGATACACACAAAGATCACTTAGTGCAGCAAAGAGCCCCATGACAAGCCGAGGACAGAACCCCTACAAAGGACACACAGTATTAAAATCTCAAGTCACACACATTCCGAACATTTAACAGCAACAGCAAACAATTTTACATAATTTAGAGTCAGTATGACACAAATTGAGGAATAAGTGTGGCTTGGATCGATGCTTGTTAAGTAATGCAAAAGATTTAGGGCTAATTTTAAATCAAAAACCAATTAGCAACTACATAGTCTGTAGAAGTTGTACTGTAGTATGGACTATATTTGTCAACTATACTATATTGTGTCTATATTGTCTATCTATCAATAATTGTCAACATAATTAATATAAATTCTAGCTGTCAACATAACTAACATAACTTCTAGCTGTCAACCTAATTAATATAAATTCTAGCTGTCAACATATGGTAGGCTAATTAAGTGTCTGATATCAACTAGTACTTCTGATTTCACTCACAAGAGCGAAGCTTGAATCTAAACCAAATAATTTCAGCAACCAGTAAACTAATGCAAACAACAGAGGATGCGCGTAGCCACGAATTCCTTCTTTCCATTCCCACGTCAGATGCCCAAACCTACAACAATAGACTGTTACCACATTCTCACTATCTCAATTTCAACACTATGCAATACCCGAACACCAAGCGATGTGCCACTTCCAAGCTCTGCCAGTACTCGTCAGGCACAAAGTAGGTCTGCAAAACGCAAGCGTTGACTACTCGATAAATAATGACTCCGGCTACCGCGCCACGGCTTGGCCATAATTTATCCATTTAGATAATAAATGTATCCTAACCGACTTGCATCAAAATAATTTCGCAACCCGGATAATCTGTGGTGGTCCCGGATAATGTTTATACGATGGTATCATCTTCTAGCTACGACGTTAATCGGAATCGCAGGAGGCGTCTACATCTTTCAGCCACTGTTTGAAGAGCGTTACAAGGACAAAACAGAAGAAAAGACGTGTACGTCGGAACAGAACGCAGAAACGAGCGAATAATGTTGACGGATTGTCGACAATGTGTGTTTGAATCCTATTGGATGATACAATAGAGGGAATGTATTAACCGGTTGACATTTTAATTAATTAAATCATGTTGATGGACTAGGTTGCACCAGGAGCATATGAAGAGTCTGTTCTCGTTGATATTTACACATCACTAAAAATTAATTGACTCTACTTGTACAGCAAACATAAAATCTAGAACACAGAAACCTCCAACTCCACTAGCTTTGTCGTCTAATGTCTACAGAATGCACATTTCCAACACTGATCCCTTCGTTTGAAGTATCTCGGATGTGCTTTCTTGGCGTGCTTACAACTATGCAAATTGCGAGGTAAATATTTACTCATTATGTTAAGTTTCTGCATTTGTTGGTGGAACATAAATAACTTTTTCCCTTTTTGTGTTACAACACCTGGATGCCGACCACTAGGCATGTATTGACCCTTGCGATTGTTTTTATTTCTCTTGCTGGTTGGATTTCTGGGTATCTTGCCTCCGGACTGATCGAAAGACTTGTCCTTGTAATAGTCAGGCGTCCGTCCCCTTTGTTCATCCCAGTTGCTTGACTTCCAGTTCTCTGCCTTCTCCCATTTTTTGTCTTTGGCAGAATGACCAGTAAAGCCTTTTAGAAAACTAGCAAATGCTGACTGGATTCCCTCGGTTACATTCAGTCCAAGCGACTTCAACGTCATCAGCCCTCCTTGCATCGTCTCTTCGAAATGCCTAACAGTTTCAGGAACACCATTGACTTGACTCTTTATAGCACGAGCAACAGTTTGCCAACAATTTGTCCAATCGGGGTTACAGTTGTTTGCATTACTCTTCATTTTCATACTCATGTACAGATCAAAGAACATTTGAGCTCGTCCTCGTTCCCATTCAAATTTCTTCCGAAAGTCATCAGAAGCGGTCCAAGCGGCAGCTAATTCCTCTTTCAGATGCTCTAAGTCTCTTTCTGTGGCATTGTGTTTTCTCTCTAAGGCATCGAGTCTGGTTCTTAAGGCATCGTTCTCCAACTTCCAATGACTATCAGTTCCAACGTCATGATCAATATATGATGTATTTTGCGTCAGAGGGCATTGTGTGATATGATTCCAGGGTTGAGAACTCGACTTCTGTTTTGTTGTATTATTGGGTATCATGCACCAATACAAGATCGAAAGTAAAACCAGGAAACTCAGCCCCAAAACAGTAAAAGTAATTACACGACTTCCTCCCAACTGCCACAACTGCCTAAAGCGATCAGCTGGATTTTCCTCCTCATCTCCATCATCAACATCACAAGGGACTGCATCCATGTTCTCAATAACATTAAGATGGTACCCATTCTCATGATCAAAGACTTCTCTGTGACCCACTACCTCCACTAGGTTTGCATTCTCCTCATTCATTACCTCGTCGTTCAACAACACATCATGCAAGCCAGCCCTCATAGCGTGCAGTCCGTTTGCCTGCTGATCTCCGCCCATACTTCCTTCTAATGACGCAGCGTCCGTCTCCATCTGCTCAAACGGACAGTTCTCGTCCATTCTTCCCTCTCCTACGTGTGCAGCTACATCATCGGCGATATTCTGTATGAGGTCTAGGTTGTTCTGTTGCTGTGCGTCGTCGTCGACTTCCGGGGCATTCGCATTTCTGACTGCATTGTCTGAGTCAGACGACTCAGTCAGCACTACGAATTCCTCCTCATCTCCGTAGCTTAGATCATCTACAACAGCTTTGTTGTCGACTGATGCGTTTGCAACTTCGACGTTCTCCTGCAACTGTTGACTGGACTAGGAAAAACAAAACAACAATTTGAGCATCAAGAGTTTCACGAAACGATAGAAGTGCATCGGGTCAAGTACGCTTTTACGCGTACCTGGCTGGGTTCGCCGTCTAGTAGCTCCCACTGATAAGAAGACTCTTCCATCGTGAGCTAGGTGACAATCAACAACGCGTAAACCTATCTGCAGCTCCCGGATCATTTGATTGAAAACCTCACGTGACTGTTGTTACCATGGTAACGGAGTCCAGCTCTCATGCTCCAAGACCAGTCTACCTGTGACATACCATTTTCTCCTGTTGTCCTTGCTTTGACAGACTAAATTACTAGCTCGGAGCTGCAGGGGCACCAGTGCACGTGTCACATGAATGCATATTGAGTCTCTTCAAAATTCCATGATAGTGTAGATTGTCAATATTTTCTAGCTAGACTTTAACGGATAGTATATGGCTGCGATCGTTGTCTATACACCCACTGAGGTATTTTCACCCAGAAACGACTGCAAACGGTAGCGATGAACCAATTCAATTTCAACTTCAACTGCAGCTTGGGTTACCCCATAATTGTTAGAGTAATAATATACTATACAGTCACTAGAATAATGGTACTTACAGTAGACCTCCTACGACCTATCACGTGACCAACGTTTTGAGTCTCCTCAGTTCTACTTGTGACAGGTATATAAAACGTGTTGTAGTACAGCAGCAACATCTTTGCTTTAATTAATTGCAGATTGCTCGCTTGTTTAATTGAGTGCTACTGTAATCATCCCAATGACATAGAAACTACTATACAACAGTCATAGTACATAATCTATACTACTAAAACAGATCTAGACTTGTACAATTTACTTAGTGTATGTATCTAAATATATTTCATACAATATGTACATCTAGTAGGTATCCCTGTCAACTCTCGTTCGCTATACATCCATTGGTGATCCTAGTGACAACATGAGTTCTCTTAGATGAGCATCTTCGATCCAGTCGACGCCACTGACAACAATCAGTCGCTAAAAACAACAAAGCGCGTTAATCTGATGATGCTGAACCTCGAAAGAGCATGTCGACTGCACTTGTAATGCAAACCGTCGAATTCTCAGTTGAACAAGTTCTTCATCTAAACCTGCAACCTCACTATACCCAACAAAATAGCACAAAATGTCATACATCTCAGCCAAAGTCAAATTGCAACACAATCTATCAAACTCAACCTACAGTGTTAATGTGCTCTGCTGTTGATTGGCTCCAGTTTTGTCCTGTGCAAATAATAAATATTAATATTTAATGTTTCGATGCAATCCTCTGTCGCAGACCTTGAGTTCACGATATAGACGCCGATTTTCGGTTTGTATCTCTACCAAAGAATTCACCAAATGAACAAGAAAAGTTGGTGGCAGAAGAACCGACCTGCACATTGAAGCTTGATGTCCCTAATTTGAGAGTCGACTTGTCTCAATTGCTAAACAATCAACACAATAATGGAGATAGTTACGAGTACACAAAAACATTTGGAAAATGAAAGTAATGTAAGGTTGATGTCTATGAAGGATGGGGAATCGCAGGCACAGTGTGAAAACATTAACACTTGTATATACAGCATTGCATCACGTGCTTATTTTATGGTTCACTACAGTCGGTATTAACTCCAGTAAGACTTACAAGCATCCAAACACAAAACGAGCATGTCATAAATAGTTTCCTAATTACCATACCTACTCTTGCATCAACCCACCCCCATGGCACATCAGCTTGAGTCTATGAAGTATGGAATGGGATGTTGAAGGAGGATATAACACATTTAGGTGCTCATTGGTGAAAGGGTTTGACTAATTACTACAACTCAAGTTTGCTAGAATAACCTTTGCTATTGTACCGGTACATCTACTAATCCTCTGTCATCTCATATTCATTCACCAAGGCTTTTAAATTCTGCATCAGAGTCGAGTCAGTAAACAACAGGTCTACAGCTTCTTGTTTCAGTTCACTTTGGCTCGAAGGAAAATCGTCAATGAGCTCGTCATCTGGGTACCAATTCACACCAATTGAGTGGAGCTTAGGTACAAAAATGTCAGATGCTGGGCTAAAGTTAAGGAGGGGCTTGATGGATAATGAGGTGATACAAGAGTAGGTATGGTGCTAAAAAATATCTCCCATTGAGCCATTTACATTGCATCATAAATCTCCTCACTGATTGCACATTACTCTAGCTCACACTGTTGAACAAAAGCAAACATCTTCCAAATACATTACTTCACTGCTAGCTACTCTCACCTCCTCAGCGGCTACAATTTCTTTAGACAATTCTGTTTGCTTCTGGCATTGTTCTAGTATTAACCTAATCAATGTCGATATACATAAAAATTCAATACACTTTTAATAAATTAATGTCACAAGTTTACTAACTGTCCAGTAGGCGACATAGAACTCAAACCAACCTCTGGAAACAAAGACTCACAAGCATGGTAGCTCTGTTTCACCCTACAGGAAGAGATATCCTACTGTAGTGATATTCTTGGAATTAGAACTTTAATCATTATTGATTCCTACTTCTCCAAAATAAATCTGTCATGATCCAGCTTCGTTAAGTGTTTCAATAATTTCTCTTCCAATTCACCAATGCTACAAACAAAAGATTTTTAATAATACGTATCTTGTATTATAAAATCCATGAATTACATTACTTCTAAATCTAAGAAATGTCATTTCTAACCTGAAGAAGTCAGTTTTGTTGTTAAATCCACCACACCAAATACGTACAGCAGTCATGCCTGTGTACTGAGCAGGCCCGTAAGAAGCATTTAAAAAGTGGTCCCGCCTAACGCGTGCTAAGAGGGTGTGCCCCATTAGTGCAAGAGAGTAGTCTTCCAGCATGTACATATTCTATTGTACAACAGGTTGTTGAATAATTACTCTCATTACCAACAATTACTGTAATACGGGCTATGCAATAACCTCAGTCCTCTGGGCAGCAAAAATAGCAATCAAGATGCTAGAATTTACTTTTGTTCAACTATAAATATATTAGATATTTAATCACCTATATTTTCAATCAGAAGTTTCGAGCAATTTCCGGCTGTCCAAAATCCAGTTGGTTAAAGGTACCTCGGCAAACTGGACTGACCAGCTTCATGCATATGTAATTCCTGCGGCTCTAAATTAGGCCTCTGGTAAAAGTTCACCTTAGAAAAAAGTGGTCCGGCCATGAGCTGGACTGGCTCCTACGACTCTGCAGATATCCCCATAACTCAAGAACAAATGCAATGCAACAGCTGCGGTTGACAACTTTAGTGTTGTTAGCTAAGGAGATAATACCATACAATATGAGTCACGCAAACTTAACTGCATAATCTAATTAAATATCAACTACCTAGCCAAATTCTGGAAGTACCTCTCATGGCTATGCAACCAAAGTAAGAAGTAAGGACACACTCCCAGACGCATTGCATTTTGTGCCATCAAAATAAGAAGCAATGGCACAACTACTTAGAAGCCAACTACTTGGCTCACAAAAAAAACAGTCACAAAATCCCAGAAACAATAATTATTGAATCTTAAAAGAACCACCTAGGTAAACTTCCTTCACCTTTTTCGAAGATCTTGTCGCTGTTGCTCAGCTTCGACTTCGTTCTCTAAAGTTTCCAATGCATTCTTATCCAACAACGTTCCTTTCAACAACAAGACAATTTTAGGACCATGCCACCCTATGTTACCCGACATTTGCGTATTACGTGCTCGTAGTTCTACAGAATAAGTAAATTTCTCCTTCTCAAGCCTTTCTTTAAGCCTTCAGTCCAAAATTCAACTCTCACGTCTCACAAATTGCCAACTAGCGAATAGTGCTCACTCTTGTAGCTCCACAAGAGGGTCCTTCTTCTCAACAGTAGCTACAGAGTGTCTCTTTTCTTCCACTGCTCTTTGATACTCGTCTGTTGTATGCAGTACGTCCCTAAATGCCTCTTTTAGCTCATCGTAGACTCGTCCGTCTCCCGCCGCCATTTGAAATCAAACCGCACGTGATGACCGAAGGCAGTTTGCTAGCTGTGGCTTTGCAGCAACGCCATCTAAATACCGTATCTTTAGTAACTGGTCATGTACTTCTGCGCTTTTTCGTGCGTTGTGCTTTAATTTGTCTCATAGATTGTACCGTACAGTCTATACTGTTAGACTATTTGCGCATGCGTAGCGTTACCAATGGAAAGGCAAACTTGTTTAGACCGGCTAACTCTTGGTCTTATCGAAACTCTCCGTAAGTCGTTAACACGGACATGTTTAAATGGTTTTTAAGGAAGAATTTTACAGAGAAGAAGCGTGATGTTTGTGACGTCAAATTGGAAGCCACATCCCCCGCCGATTCAGCGCATATAGCAGACTGGGAGAGACAAAACGGCTGTTCTATACCATCCGATCTGAAAGACTTCTACCTCACAAACGACGGCCTGCAGTTGACATGGAGTTTCCAATCACGTCGTATGTACATCAATAATTACCAACTAAAATTATTGATTAATATTTAATTAATGTATTAATCAATGTAGTTTGTGTTATATTGTGTACACTAATTGTAAATGAGGCACCACATTTGTTGTCTTGTGTGTAATAAATTGAAGTAGAGAATCTTCAGCTCTAGATTGTCTGAATAATGCTACACTGTTGGAAAGGATTTTGCTAAAAAAGACAATTGAGAGTGTAATGGGAGCTAAGTTGCACTCTTGCTGAATAGCTACTTTCTGACGATCAACAAACTTTTACTGTGAAACTGCGGTTCACTCTTTATTTATTGGAATTGGCTAGCTACAGTTGGCTATATGTTAATAGTGGTGAAATAGACATTTGATGTATAAGACGAAACACTTGTGTCCAGAAATGGCTAGATTTACGTTATTATAGACAAATCAAGCAAAGGTCATTTATAAGAGTACTACAGTGGAGTCCACATAACTTGATTTCGCTTACTCTGAAGTTGTGGATAATGTGAAGGAAGCCTTTGGCCCTTACCTGATAGATCAATACAAATAGACTATGGTAGTCAAATTTGCTTATGTCAAGGTATCATTTATCTTGATCAAAACAACTGACTTGTACTTGAGACATCTCTCGATTAAAATGTCTACCAGTAATGGTTCACGATCTCAAAAGCTAGTGACATTGTACCTCAAACAAAAGATTGATTTGATAGAGTGTGTTGAAAGTAGTAGGAAGAGGAAGAAAGAAATTGCAGATGACTTTGGGATCACACCAAACACTCTGTTGACGATACTCTGAGACAAAGACAGGTACAGAAACCGTTTCTACAAAGAGAAGACTAACATAAACAAGAAAATAGCAAGAGCATCTAAGCATGAGGACATGGACAAAGCACTGCTGAATGAACTACTGACATTGAGGGCTTTTGCTGCACAAAGAGATGGTGAATCTGACTTGCTCAAACAACTAATTAAACTAGAGAGACAGATAGATGCCTTTGCTATGCAACACAGGATTTAGCCTACTTTAGATTCTTATTTTAATTAAGTGGCAGTACCTGTATTCAAGTTCTAGAGTATCAAACATAGGCTTTCTGATAACAAGTCTGTACTTAATTAAGTATAAGCATTTATTGATTCCCTGGAGATTTGAGTTATGAGGACTCCACTGCAGTAGGGCTTTGCTAGTCTCCACAGTCTCTGTGATCTTCTAGTCTTATGATCCAGTCTTAGCTTTCAGATTGTTTAATCGCAATACCTTGGTTCATCAAATGTAACAGCGTTAATATAGATCTATAGGCTTGGATGATAAATGGTCTTTATCAACATTTGAGCCATGATGCGATTTGGGCAGGGCAATGGGTTACCAAGTAGGGCACCTTGGTTTTCAACTACCATAACAACTACTGCTCTTCTGTCTTTACCGCCATTGTCAATACCTACCTTCTACACCTGAAGTATTTGACATAACTGGCCCTGGATTCTGACTCCGAATTACAGGATACCATGATGTCCACCAACTGCACATTGTCAGCCCATCAGGCTAGTCAGCTTGTGTAGCATGTTCCATGTTGCTTGTTTTGTGACGGGCTGACAGAGAGTTATGTTTCTGACTGATCAGTATTGATGTCAACATCTATTGTGACAACATACCAAACTTTGAAATGTGTCTTCAATGATGATGTGACTTAGACCACTTTTGTCAAATCACACTGCCTCTTCTTTTTTGACAGCGTATTGTTAACTGTTTGTTGGAATTTTTTGACACCTTCTACTCAGTTGCTGTGGGTTTGCTTTTCCTTGAAGCCTTGGAGCTTGCAGCATCGCTTGTGTATGCAATGCTTGTATTGTATTTAATGTAGGGCGTGCTTGATTATTTTGTCAAGGCTTGCTCAAAGGGGACAGGAGCATTCAAGGTGGTGCAGGTCATGCTCTAAGTGGGGCAGGGCATCATGCCTTGCTAAAATCCTAGCTGGAACACTGTGGTGTGTTGGTTGCAAACTTGTTAATTAATTAAGTAATACACATATGTTGTCTTTATTGGCTCATTATGGCAGTTAGCTTGGAATCAATTAAAGTAACTTTCTTCTGCTTTTTGCACAGATAGTACGATCTCACTTGGGCGTGTAGCTGTGAACAGTCTTTCAAAATTAAACTCGCTCAACTGTACAGTACAAAAAGTTAGCAGTCTTCAACCGTCTCTCATTGACATTGACACATCTGATGACGAAGAAGAGGATTGTTCTCGACCGATGCCCCACTTTGACAGTCGATCAAAGCTGTTTGAGTTGGACAGCTGTGATCCCTATGGCACAGTAGTTCTGGTGTATAACGTACAAACGAAGAAAGGGGCAGCAGGTCTGTCAACAGAATTAGCAACATTTATTTGTGTAAACTACATGTTGCTTTGTCAGACCAGTCCGGTAATATTAGACAAGTTCTTCCATACATTTGGTTTTTGGATCGATCATTACAATGGCACTGGCTTGCTGATACGTTTACATCGTACTATCGTTTGATGTTGGTGCACTTGGGCCTTCCTGAATGGCAGTGTGTATTCACAACAACAGGACTCAGCTCTGAAGCCCAGGTTTCTCCAATGATTATACAACATCTTTATACACTGGTTTCATTTTGCGTTACGCACTCATTTAGAGATGGTTCAACTTGTTTGTGCCACACAGATTACAGTTGGATATGAACAAAGGAATACCTTGTTTGGAAGAGCACGCAGCATCAGAGGAATTGTTTGTTAATCAGCTGAACTGGAGTCGTGTTCAGAAGGCAAGGCCGCAGACAACAGATAAACGGTCTGCTAAAATCTCTTGTTTAGTACATATTGTCATCATTATTTTGAGTAGAAGGGAGTCTTCTCTGGGGAAGAAATCGATGTCGTCGTCTGCTGTTAGGTTGTATATCTGCATGTTGGAAATGAGTCAGTTATTGATTTTGTACATCTGTAGTAAGCAACAGTCACAATCTGCAGCAGCTGTTGCTGCCGGTGGTGCAGCAACTCGGTCAGCATCAGCAATGGGTTTTGCCACTCAGAGCAGCCATCACCAACCATCTTCCTGTGCTACGAGATCGCAAAAGTTGTAGTAGAGAGACTGGAGGTTAGTTCATTTCTTCCTTTTTTTTGAAAAAGAACTTACTGTATAGAATACATATTAACATGCCATATTGCTATGATAGAATCTGAGTCACATGTTAATTATGCTATTTCATGAGATTTGCTTATGTTTATGTGTCTTGAGTGTGTGGCGTTGTTCGAAGGTGTTGGTTAGTGCAGTAGACCCACTGCATGCTACCATATGTACCTTGATCATTGCCAGCCATGTCCACCAGAGGATTGTTCCAGACAGTCAACTGTGGCACAGTCGTTGGTACTGATGATGTAAGAGGAATAGGCCAACGTTGTCGACTTTCTTTGGGAACTGTGCTATCAATACAGATTGTTTTTTTAATTTCTGATGTCTGCTTGAATGGCACAGAGCCAACAACAATAGGAAAGTACGTTTCGAGGTTAATACCTTTAGCAACTATGAGCTCTACTTGAATATAATAGTCTCTTGATATCATCCTGCACTTAAGATTTGTGGGAGGCAAAGGAGGAATAGTAAGTTTCTTTTGCTGCCACATGATGGTATGTCTTGGTGGGATAGGTCTTTCTTCCAACACAGAAACAGTCGTCAAGCTGGTTGTTTCTTTCAAAGTCAATGAAAGAGTGGTTGCAGCAATTAGTCGAGCTCTCAAACCTGTGACTCGTCTGTTGCCTACGTTTTCTGCAATGGTTGATATTGTTGCTTTCTCTCCCGGACAGTAACCCATGCGGTCCACGCTGGCAGTGAGCACCAGGGGACCGGATGCACAACAGCAGCAGCACAGCGTCTTCTCGTTCTCACTCATCATGCTGTGTAACAGACTGGCATCGTTGACATCAATGTACTCAATCACTGTGAAGGGCAGTTTTGTTTGGAGGTTGAAGTGGCGAGGTCGATTGACTGTGGCTGTCAACCAATATCGAATGGTACCAACTTTGCTTGTGATGAATGATGAACTTTCGTGAAACTCTATCGAACTTGGCAGTTGCAAAGGAAGACAATACGAGAAATGGAAACTGTGGTGTCCCATTGGAAGTACAGTGATGTCATCGAATGCAGTCCACAGATCTATTCTGTGATTGATGTGTGTCACATTCTCATTGTAGTTGCTGGAATGAACATCAGCAACTGATGCCAAGGACATGCCGTGTACTGTGAGGTGCACTGCGTGTGCAATAATAGAATCTCTCAGTTGGATGATGACTGTACCCACTAGCGCCTGTCCAGGATGGTACACTTTCCTGCCATGAAGAAGCTGGATGCGAAGACGTCTTGCCATCGTCCTACACTCATTCGTACTTTATACTACAAGTGTTGGTAGAGTAGAAACGTGCAGATTATGGAACATCAATATCAGCCTAGTTATCATCTGTTGGTGGTGTCTTGTACGCATGGGCAGTCTGTGATGCAACGCATTGTTATCAGGGTGGACTTGAAGTTGCTAAAGCTGCAATATGGTCTCTGCCTTACATGTAAAAGAAATTCTGGTGTGTATGAAAAGGTGACAACTCATGGGAAAACGATGAAAAGGTGGCGACTCATGGAAAAACGCGCAGCAACAGCTTATTCACTTCATAGCACTTCTGTGTGGCTGTTGTCATCCACTTGTGAGGCAACAGATGACATGCGCGCATGACCTAGTACATAGATGCTTATCTCGCACCTTGCTTTGCTAGACCCTTGTAGTTGTCACCGTTGAGCTGAGACTTGACTAGACATTCTCTCTTTGAGATGTAGGGGGCAGACTGGGAAGCAATTTGTGAGTTACCGCACGTGAGTAAAAGATGATCTTGGGTTAGTTGGCATTGGAAGTGTTTGTATCAACGCCTACAACGCTATGGCCATTTGCGTTCAATGAAAGGCAACACACGCACGTGTTGGCACGTTTTATCTGAGAACAATATTATGTAGCAGTAGCGGGTGTCAGTAACAGGTGTAGCTTGTTGCCTGGCCTTGGCGCTTCTAAATGGCTCCATATGTGTCTGGAGGCCGAGGCTGTCCGTAATGCCAGAGCCTCTTTAGATGCGGCTCTGTGTAATGCCACTTTCTAAACGTACATTGTGTACTACTATGCACTTACTCCTATATCTTACCTGTACAGTACTGTACAATTGGGGGTTATTTAAAGTCGAAAGCAAGGTACATCTTTCTATTCAGTGTACTGCTCTGCATGCTATTCTTTTCTCCTTTTGTCTCTTTTTCCAGTACACATGTCAAATAGTATACATGGATAATTTCAGACTTATTTGACTTGATTTTTGTGCTTGTTTGTGTTAGGCAACTGCAATTAATTAATTAACTGACCAAAAAGTCAATTTTTAGCGCAACCTCAAAGCTTTCACCACAAACTTCGACGTGTCCTGCGCGTGTATCCTAGCCTAACGAAGGTATTTTGCAATCTAACTGTCCACGAGCATGTCTACAACCTGAGAAACGAACCTTAATTAATTAACTAGAGATACTATTTAGGAACACTAGAAATGCGATTGCTTTTGCAGTAGCTGCATGCAGTATCCGGCCGGTAGGGATCTCCAGTTTCAGCTATATTACTTTCCCGAGCTTCGGGCATGCAACGAAAGGTCAACGGTCAACCTACTATTTCTTACTTCTCATCGGAGGCTTTATATAAGCTTTAGTCTCCGACCTAGTTCTATGTCTACGAAAGCGTCATCTGCAACTGCACCATCTACGCATTCTAGCCTGAAAAATTCTCTCGCTATAATAGATGTGTCCAATGGTTTTAATTTCTTGAGCTGAATGCATGCAGAATCAGCTCTAACTCTAGATCTTGTGCACGCCGTGCTATAGCTACTATGTTAGTATTTGCTATGCTAACTTCACGGTGTTGGCCTCAGCTGGCTGATAAGGGGTGTGGAAAATAAACAAATGCGTGTATCCATGCATGTATGACTGTAGGCTTGAATAAGTATTACCTGACATCTCTTTTAGCAGAAGCGCGCGTTATATGTATACGCCCACTGGTTAATTAACCATGTCGTTGAGCCTCCTTTCGCCCATACTTGTTCGTTTTCATACTTCTAAGTTAGACAAGAAAAAGCGCATTGAACGATGCAGTAATTTATACCCTAGAGATTCTGTAGAATCTAATGTCATCACTCATGACTGATTCTTCGGCACTCTCTATTGTGTTATTGTTAGCTATAAGACCAGTACTGCAGCCATGGGATTTGAAAAACAAGAAGATTCATTATGAGGCCTCCCCAGATACCTACGTCACTGTGCAGCAGAGGATTACCGTTGTTGACTGGATTCTATATACCGTTGTTGCTGCAACAACAAGGAGCTTTGCAATCAAAAAGCGTCAACAGCGTTGTTTTTCCTAGCGAACGTTATAGCTCAGAACGCATGCGTGCATACACAAGACTGAAAGACAACATTTGCAGTTGCCGTTGGAATTGTAGCTTTGTGTTTGTTAGGATAGTTGCATGCAGTGCGGACGCGTCGTGCTGTACGTCTAGGAGTTGAGTCTGCAAGGCGGTCACAGAACTGTCCATCTCCACAACCCATGCACAACAGACTATCTTGTATGGTGGTACTAGATTCACACGTATCCGCACACTACTATACACAGTAGCTAGACAAGCTATACCTGCATGCACCTGAGTGAGCAGCAGACCAAAAGCACAGCAATAAGAACTATATATATATATATACAAAGATCTAATCAAGCTACTGTGATCTTATCCTATTGTCTAGCGCTACGACAAACAAGAATATGACCAACAGTAGCACTTCTTCATACATGAAGCCAACGACTTCGTATAGAAACCGAGGAGCAAACAACCTCCATGTGTAGAGATGAATTCGCAACACTACCGACGCTACAACAGTTGCCATAACCTATTGCAAACAATCAAATTTATTTGTCTATTATATCATACAATTACATACAACTTATTTGTCTATCATATCATACAATTACATACAATTTGTGTAATTATTAATTTGTTATATTAAATGTTGAATTATTGTTGTATAATTATTTTTAATAAATGAATATTGTTTATACTATATTTATACATAAGTATAAGTAAATGTTTACATTATTAATATATTCAATCACCATTAATTGTTTACTATGTAGTATGTCTAACAATCTCAAACATAACACAATGTGGTTGTGCTACAATTTCTGATTGAATTTAATCAAGAAGAATACAAGTCTACTAACAGGAACAGCCGTGCTGTACCTTGAATGTGCGGCAAACCGTGTACAGTAGACATAGTCGACATATCGATCGATACGTGCTGTCAACGTCGGTGGTCGACAGGAGGGGCCCCTTATCTCCTCCCTCGATTCCATTTTGCATCGAAGTGACGTTAGAAAAAGCGGTCGAAGAAAGTCTTTGCTTAGCGAACAGCAAGAGCGGCAGACCAACAACGCAAAGAGTCTGTGAGGTGAACGTGTTGAGTAGTATGAGAAAGGTAGATAGAGCTGTAGAGAAGACACCGTGGACTGCCCCTCGGAGTCCCACGAAGGCAGCTTCAAAGCGGATGTCAGACAGTAGAGGCTGATGACCAGTACAGTAAAAGTAGTGATAACTCAACGTCGTCCACATGACCATATCACACCAACTTACATCTAAATTCAAAATAAAAAGCAATAACTCGTAGTTATTCTCGTCTTCCAAATCCCTTGATTTGTCGCGAACGGTACCAGTCTTACACCCAGGGACGGCGCTAGGCATGGACCTGGGGAGGCCTGTCACGCGACAACTGGTTCTATAGCCATGACTGGTCCTGGGCTAGGGTTAGAGTTAGGGGTTAAGGTCAAGGTCATGCAGAGTAGGTTATGCTAGTTTGACAATTAATCCTCGGCGGAGAGGATTGACAATCCGGGAATGACGAAGGCGGGGAGAGACTGGCTCAAGTCTATGGGGTTTACGTCAAAGACGTAAGGAGGTGTTACGTGCTCCTTACGTGCTCTTGAGTTTTCTTACGTCCTTGCGTCTCTGCATGTTCACATTAAAACGACGAATGCAAAACGCGGATATGGAAGGACACGTAACGAGACGCAAGAAAATTGAGTCGGTTCTATTCTTGCGTTTTGTGTTTCGCGTCATTTTCTAGCAACCTCTTGTTTAGCGTAGGAAAGGGTAGCGCGTTAATTAACTAGGAGACGCAAAAACAAACACGTGCCTTTTAATGTAAACCCATGGCAGTTTAATGTGAATGGACAAAAGGTTCTAGGAGACGCAAGACGAAAAGACGTAAGATGCGAACGCAAACACGTACGGTTTTGCGTTTTTGTATAGGCTTGGGTTTAGGATTAGGATTTGGGTTAGGATGCGGGACCACTTACGGCAATTATGGCACTTAGAGTACATTTGGTTCAACTATCAGTATGGTAACTAATCCTAAACCTAATCTTATATTATTATTATAACCCTAACCCAATATTTAGCTCTAGGCAAGGTCTCATAAAAGTTAAACCCTAGCAGCTGGTCTCCCCAATTTGAGGTCCATCGACGCCCTGGCTTGTAACACCTCTAAGCTCATGTCACTTGAATTGCTATTCGACAGCTGGACACACACGGCGACACACATGACTACAGTAGATCACGAGTGCCTGGAGACGGGGCTAACAATATAAGTATGCCAGCAGTGGCGTAGGAAGATGTTCACGAGCTAGGGGCTGTACCGTGGATGTCATCATGAGTAAGCTAAACTACAACAGATTTGTAGCACAGAAAATTTCAATTCCTACAGTGAGCGAGGGGGTTGCATCCCTCCATCCACCACCACCCGTACCCACCCCCCGGTTCCTACGCCGGTGATGGGGTGAATTAGGCTTACCCGTTCTCGATTTGTGCTTTCCGTTGGGAAGAAGAGCGATAAAATTGATGGTGAAAGCTGCTTGTAAAGCGAAGAGCAGCATAGCGGGTGCTAAGCCGTCACCTTGAAGAAGAGTAAGTACCAACCACGTGTTTACCCAAAGCACAGAGAAGTGAGACAGACGGGTGCGACGTCTGTTTGACAATGCAACCGATCTGTAGGACAAACACAAGCAAAACGTTTTCATAGAAGCCATATAATACTGTTTAGATCTAAATTCAATAAAATGTTTGTGTTCTATTTGGTTTCAACGTAGAGCACATTGCGTAACTTTATTTACAAAATATGAATTAAATGATTTATTTTAAAACCGAGCTTATTAGAATATTTAACATTTTAAATGTTATTTGTATATTGCGTAACAATATTTACAAAAATTTATATATTGAATAGTTTATTAATACATTTAAAAGTGAATTCATTAAAATATTATATATTAAATGCTAGATGTATATTGCTTAACAATATTTATAAATATATATTAAATAGTGTATTAATACATTTATAATTGAATTTATTAAAATATTTAATATATTAAATGTTATTTTGTATATTGCATAACAACATTTATAAAAATATCTATTAAATGGTTTACTAATAAATTTGAAACAGAATTTTAATATTTTTTATTATTTTATATATTAAATATTATCTGTAATTTGCAATGATCCTTATACCTTTCTAGTTGATTAAAATGTGGTTTGCCATTTACTGCCCTCAAAACATTCGGTCCTACGAGTATCACCAAAACTGTGATGGCGCTGATGACGTAGACGATCCGGGGAGTTGTAGTATGTTGCCAATTGGGCAGTCGATCGAGAACGGCTGCGGGCAGAAATTGCAGCGCCCAATAGATCCAAACACAAGCGACGCTCACAGGCAGCCCGTAAGATACAGCCGCTTGCAATAAACCGTTGCCGTTCAGTTGGCCATTCCTTTTCATCATAAACCACCAAACTGCAGGAAAGAGAGCAACACAAGAGCAAGAAACGACATAACGAGCGACCGTCAGGGAGCCGATTAGCGGTCGCACTGCAGCTAACGACGTCAAGAACGACGAACGCTCGCATTCAACTTTCATCTCAAAGCATCCGTGAAAGCAAGTTGCTGCACGACAGCAGATCACCGCCAATAGAGCAGACACGCCCACTACTTTGAATTTCTCCCACTTTATCGGAGTGTTTGTCTCACACAGTTTGCTCTCGGATTCGACCAGACGACGACAGGCGATGCAGAAATAGACGACGTAGAGAGATATGAGGAGATAGTTGACGCTACCGTCTTCGTACGTTATGTAACTGCTCGAGAACGAACCGACACATTGAAGGAGCACTAAGAAGGACGCAGACGCGTTGTCTGCGCGCGCTATCCAGCTCTTTGGCGTCGTCCAGAAAGCCGCCGGCGACAACTTCGTGAACGTTTCGCGTTCGAAGTACACGAACGCAAAGACGGAACCAAGAGCAGAACCAAAACAGAGGAAAATGGGTAACTCTTCGTTGCCCTTTGTTGCTAGGATCAGGTGGAGAGGAATACCACATAACAAACCAAACGTGCCACCTGTAAGTATTAGTGGCCATAACTTGGTAAAACGCTGTAGCCGACCGCATAGACTCGAACCGTTGTCCAGCAAGAAGCTCAGTATTGGTAACAAAGACAAAGCGAGAACGACCACGCCAAGGCTCATCGAGACTAAATCCAATTTTGCCCACACTTCTCTACACATCGACTGCACCTTTTGGAAATACTTCTCGTACTCGTTCTGTAACAGCTGTGCGTCTCCGTCTTCTCCTTTAGACACAAAGGCGTGGAAGCCTTTCTCTAGCGTTTCGAAGTCTGTCGTGAGTTGCTCTAGTTGTGCGGACGGAAGGTCTTGCGACGTTTTGGCGTAGGCGTCGAGATAGCGATGCAACTGGTGGGAATTCAGACGCATCGCCTCTAGTAGGGTGCGGTTGTTGTCGCGATCGGAGGCGAACATCTCTGGAATGACGGAACCGAGACTAGAGAAGGGGATCGGCAATCCGAGCAGAAGAGAGATGGTCGGGACGAGGTCGATTTGAGAGACGTCTCGCAGAGCACCCTGTACGAACCAAATAGTAAAAAATTTAAAAATAAAAATTGAAAATTTATTTTACGAAGTTAAATTTAAATTGTAAATTGTAACCATTGTATCATCTCGAGTCTCGAGTGGTTATTGTTGCCGCAAAGCAATTATATAAAATTATTAAAATTAAATAATTAGTAATAATTATATAAAATTAGTGTACTTTAAATTAAATTAAAGTTGTACACTAATGGGAGCAGATACTGTCATATTGACATAACACTTGCTTGCTTCTCAGCTGCTGGAGCTGCATACCTGTTGTAGTCGTGTTGATGCTAGTCTCTTCCAGACTCACGTGAGCCTGAACGTTCCGGGCTCAGATACAGTCCGGTTCCCGTATGACACTTTCACTGCCAGGTTTACTTGAGTCTGGGGACGAGGCTATCACAGACGAAGGAAGCACCATCGCATTGGAAGGCCAAGCATGCATAGGGGCGTGACCAACGACATTGTTTGCGCAAACAGAGACCGTTCTATTATAAAAAGCATCGTCTTCGGCATCAATATTGATACCAATGTTCACAAGTGCAAAATTTGTAAATGCCTGTAAAATGTGTGCTCTCGGTACCCAACAGACGTACATGCATGTACTAGAAATATTGGTCGTCGTGCCGACTGAATTTTTTTATTCGACGACATGATCCCTTCGTCTCCGCTTCTGACACCAATGTGCATAATCAATCCAACGGCGTCGCTGGACATCCAAAATTGGGGAGACCGGCTGCTGGTGTTTTACCTAAAGAGACCTCCCTATAGCTCAGTTGGTTAGAGAGTCATCCTGTGGAGTGATTACATCTGGGACGTTGCAGGGTTGCATGTTCAAGTCACAGTGATGGCGAGCTATGGCATAATTTCCTTGGGCAAGAAACTTACACACAATTGCCTCTCTCGACTCAGGAGTATAAATGAGTACCTGGTCTTTGACTGGGGTGGCAAAGGTCTCCGACTGCGACAAAGTCCATCAGCCACTGAGGTCCGGGTGGAACTTCGGATGCCCACACCACAGTTGGCGTCGCAGTCGGCAGGAGCACCTGGCCAGGCTCCAGGAGATTGCTTAGCATGGCCCATAGCTCCTGCTCAGTGCACAGGAACCCAGCCACCTGGCCGGGGGGCATTACCGTTTAACGACAGCTCCTTATCCATTTGCCATTTCCGTTGCCAAGAGACCTTCCAATTGTCTAATAGGCCACATCTACTAATATTACGCGCCCATGGCCTCTCCAGGTTCATGCGTAGCGACCAATTAGCTGCCAACAGCAGCAAACGCGAAATTTTGTCATACCACGTGGTATACACGCAGGGAGTGAAATTTTTATCACACTATCAAATATCTCAAAACTTTACCTGTTTTCGTATGTTGTTTACCTGACTGTGTGATTGTTTCCACGCTCTTTCCTTTTTCGTGTACGTAAAGAGAAAAGAATTCACTTCGTGGCTGCTGTCTCCGCCGTGTTCTCCAGACGACGTCATGCCGTGGTCCCCCATCACAACGAGCAGGGTAGTATTGTCGATTGTGTTAGCGACTTCTCTCAAGACTTCATCCATCTGAGACAACTTGGAAGCCATTTCTGGGTGGTTTGGACCAAATCTAATTGTGTAGTACAGTTAGAGACTCGTATAGCTCTCGAAAACAGCAAGAAAAATGAAAAAGAGTGAATCTGTCTTGCTCGTTTGCTGTTTGTAGTCACGCATGCGTGCACGCTGGGTCACTCGTGCGTGCGCGAAACCCGCTTTGACAAATGCATGCAAACACGAAATCGGATAAGGTCAACAGATGACTGTAAAAGGAGGATAAGATAACTTCCATGCACTAACACAACCGCAAACATGATTTACTGTATCTACAAACAGAATGTGCTCCGAAGATTCTGGAGTATGGCAGCAAGTGAAATAGCATCTCTTTACAATGTTTTGCAACTATCAAGTGCGCTGTTTGTCCTATCATACATTTTGTGCGTACATGTGTACGGAAGATTTTTAGACTGCATGTGTACTCAAGGTTTGGTGAATGACAAATGCAGACCAGCTGTTTTATTTCAATTCTTGATTTTTGTGGATGACCCATGCAGGCCAGCTGGTTTATTTCAATTATAGTTACGAATTCTTGAATAAGCAAGTTGAGATTTGCCTAGAAATATCTACAAGTGTCAGAAAGTATTACATGCATGTAAAGGGCGGGTAGTTTGAAGACTTCCGTTTGCAAAGAGAAACCGCAGAAACCATTGGGGTGTATACTGCATCCAATTACGCTAAATAACGTCGTCCAATTACGCCTTGTAAACTTGATTTTATAAACACAGAATCTCTAGAGGGTCACAAAGATTCTCTCTATGTAGTGTGAGAGAAAGTGCTTTGTTGCCCTAACCATGCATCTATAACCTGTGATGGCAAAGATCTTTGAGCAAGACACCTTACTAGTGGACTATTGCACAGACCGAGTTGGACACTTGGTTGGACACTTGGTTACTTTTGTACATTCAAACGTGCTAGCTATAGATTACAATGTATATTTTATAAATGAAGTAAACAACACAAACAAGCAGAAAAGAAATTGCGTGTAGTCATGTAGGAAAGCAGGCGGACAGATGTATAGACAGGCAGGCATGCAGACACATGGTATAGTCAGTCAGTAGACTGTATAGTATTGTAAGGCTCTACTGACAGGTGAAGACGCACCAACCCATAAAGCGACCAAAGAGACGGTTTATATACCCATGCACGTGCGCGCGCGCGCGCGCGCACACACACACACACACACACACACACACACACACACACACACACACACCAGAAACAGACAACGTTCAGGCTCTTACAAGTAAACACCATGAATGGACGGACAAATAAACAAACAAACAGATACAAAAATAAACTAAAATGTTTTCTCAAAATTTACACTGCAAGTCCTTCTAGGTTATACTGTCATAATACTAGCATGCACAATGCCTAACTGCAACCAAACAAACAAATTGTTCGCTCCTTACCTGTGGCCAGCGTGATCAACGCCTAGAAAGTGAGCCACCAAAACATTCCAGTCTGATTTCTCCAACTCCGAATAGAGATTTTGCAGTATGCCGTTGTCTACCGAATGAAGGTCCGCCACGTCGAACGAATAAAACCCAAACTGTCTGTCGAAGAGTCCCGGATATAGATACAGTAGCGTGTTATCGCCCAACATAACAGACACCAAACCGTTCTCGTTCGCTCTCTTTATCCAGTTATCCTCTACCACGGACTGTGCAGCAAAGTTCTCTCCGGCATCGATAAAGGTCGGCAACGAGCCGGTCGTCAGTCCCTTCAAACGCTGCGTAGTCGTAGTCGGAGAATCGGCGACGAAACGAAACATGTGAGCATCTAGTCCTTCACCCGAAGTGAGAAGCTCGTGAATTACAGGCAACTTGTTCTTGTAAAACGGTGTCTGTGCGGGTGGCAAGTGAGGCTCGTAAATGCCAAAGTCTGCCCGCATCGCATCGATAAGAACAACAGCAATTCGGTCGAACTTTCTTTGCATCCAACATTCTTTCTTCCCGTCGGTATGTCTTCGCTGTTGGACCGGCTCTTCCCATCGACAGTCGCTCGCGTTGCTTATGAACGATCGTTTGAGAACGTAGCCGTTCGAGAAGATGAGGACGGACGCGACGTGAAGGGCGACAATCCAGACGAGCAGGAAGAGAAGACTCGCAGCTGAGATGCCACGATTCGCCATGTCGACGTCTGAACAAGCAAACAAAATTCAAGGCAAAGAAAAGGCTATAACCATAGAGTCTAAAGAATGAGTCTATAGACTACGTGGAGAAACCCTCTATGTAGTCCCCATCGTCGCTATGGGCGTTTTCTTTTAAAAACGCGTTTCTCTCTTGTAAGAACTTGGAATTTTTAAAGTGCGTGTTAGTCGCTTTGTTGCGTGTATGTCGCGTGGGCAGGATTGTCCAAATGAATATGTGCGTGCGATCATGAGGGTGTGGTCGCTCATGCTTGGCCGTGCAGTGGTACAGTCGGTTGAAAATACGAATTCTCGTCATCGACAGCATTGGAAAAGCGTAAACACATGCGAGAAAATCAAAGAGAGTGATGCTCACCTTGAACGCAATTCGAGTGTGGGTCGTTGTTGTACGTCCTTCCGTTACGCTAATCCGGTAGACTTATTGATATCACACGAATTAGGAGGGCAACGGACATTCACTGTGGAAGCTTCAGAGAAGTGAGAGCTGTCTGGCGGTCGTTTAAGTTAGGGAACTTGTAATGCGTTGTTTCTTGTCGTTTGGCTTACGTTTCGTGATTCTGCGGGCTACGGATGGACAACAAACTGCGTCGGTTTGGACTCCACCCTTACCCCGGAAGTATTCTACGTAAGCAGGCGGGATCGACTAAAATACTTGCGTACTCGGATTCTAATTAATCGGTTATGAAATTAACGTTATAACATTTGTCTGTTGAGCGCACGGCCGGCGGAAGCAAATCCTAAGCGGTTCAGCTTAGCGCGCACGAAGTACACGAGACACATAAGGGACTTTTAGTTGTACGGCTTTATTATCTAAGGCCTTTGATATCCCATGTTTGTTGCAGCATCCCGAACCGTTCTCTCTACGAAAAATGGCATTTCTCCGAGTCATGTTTTCTTAGAGTTTATGGCACCTTTCAGAGCACCCCTAGTGGCATCTCTAGAAGAAGTTGGCATCTCACGTCGCATACATATTATTAGAAATCATACCCATGCATGCCTCGAGCTTTAGCTAAATAACGTCATCTCTATACGTTCCAATCGTATCATTTTCAATTTGTCTTACCCTCATTTCTACGACGTGAAACCGAGAGAGGCATAGTATCTAGAGACGGTGCGCAAATATAAATTTTTGGTGGAAGTGACGTTTGTCTATAGGTCAGTACGTTGACCTTTGCGGTTAGTGTGCTGTACTGTAGTGTATTGATACTTTGTATTGCGTAGTGCACGTTACTTAGACATGCACGTTATCAATGCGATTCGCTCAAACCACATGCGGTGGAAGTGGCGGTTGCACGTGCCACCACGCCTACCCACGCATCTTGCCACGGTGCAGTGTAGGCAGCAGTAGATCTACGTCTCTATCCGTACTTATGGCGTACTGTAATCAAAAGATAGAGAACTATGTTTCGATTCTTCGCAAAGAGAGACTATTTTTAGTAGCCATGATGTAACCGCAGGTTCTAACGCACGTTACACAAGTACTGTACAGTGTAGGCGTGTTTATGACGTTTACGTGCTGTGTTTTCTTGATGTCACATACGCATTGAATGCGCATCTAATTGAAATCTGTTGTAAGTGGATTGAATGAGGTTTGAATGCGCTTCAAGTGTAACAAGGCCGTAAAGCAATTTTAGATGACAAACTAAACAAATTCCTCGAAGTCAGAGTCCACTCTACATCTAGACTACTAGAGCTAGTCTCTGTAGCTAAACTCATTCTTGCATTATATTGCCACAAGCGAACAGACAGTTGTTGCTGTATGACCTTGGCCTGCCGACAGTACTTCATGTTGCTAGTTACCATTGTCCTTCTTGCAATGCGTTTCAAAGTCTCGAGACTGTTGGGAGACCATACATCAAGTGTTTCAACTGCTAATGGAAAGAACATGCAGCTTGCTGTCTTCACTGCTTCCCGATGTTTCTAATGTTTCTCAGATTCTCCCGCTAAAGCCGCGGCTCCAGCTTCTCGAGCTGATGGACTGATATAGTTCGACTGAAGAGAATTTCGTCTAGTAATATCGAAATACGCTGGACGACCTTGTTGAAAGTCCGGATGAACAAATCCCTGGTCTCGAGTTCGTGTCGCTATTGCAGCGTTGCTGGCGACGGCATTCATGCAGAATTATCGTAACGAGGGCATGAAATATAGTGTCACATAGAGCATCATGTCTCTATACGTAACAGTCCGTATATTATATATATATATATATATATATATATATATATATATATATATATAAGTTACCTAACGGGTTAGCAAACTTGAGCTGATATGCAATACAGTACAAATGGCCGCTTCCCTGACGTCGAAATTTTGCCCGCGCAAAAGGAAGCAAACGCTTTCTCTAGAGGTTAGAGAGGTGATTTGCCTGTCTAGTGGAAGAAATATCGACTTGCACGATCAGTTCAAATTCTTTTCTACACGTTGCAAGAATCAGCTCACAGTCACACTCTTTCATCGATGTCTGACGACACTGGCAGTCAATTGTCCGACTGTTCACGACCTTGGCAAGTCGCTTGCAAGACAGACGAGAAGCTAGCTTGCATTTGCGCGTGTCTGCATGGTGGTCCGAGGAGACCAGGAGGGAAGGCGGCCACTCTTAGCATGCTTGTGCACGTCATCACTGGCTCAATTCATGCACACGAGAGTGCCTGTACAGATGGAAATTCCTCACACAAACTCTCAACTCCCCTTATCCGGACCGCTTGGGACCGGGTACTGTCCATATATTATACCTTGGAATTGTCCGGTTCTTGGAACACTCCACAGTTCTCAAAGCAAATCCTATTTAGTGTGCCCTTACTCTCTATCTCGATCCATAGCAAAGCATACACCATCGGAACGTCATACATATATACATGTACATTACATGTTCACTCTATATATATATATATATATATATATATATATATATATATATATATATATATATATATACATATATATATGTCACCAGAAACAGTCACTATATCTAGATAACCAAATTTTGGGACAAAAAGAAGTGATCGACGTTTGCCGGAGGGACTCTCTGAGGCCAAGCGGTCTTCGCTAGAAACACGTGACGCGAATAGATGTCCGGTTGACGGACGTGCCCGGAAAAGGGGGTCTGATTGTACTACCATTATACGTAGGCTAGTCAATCATGAACATTCTCACTACACTAGAATAATAAATTGTGTCATTTATAGACGCTAATCTATCAATGACAGTGAGTTGTTAGATGGAACCCAAACTCTGGATCCACCACTGCGTGTGACAAATTACTGCAGATTCGGATGACTCTACAAAGTAAGGTATGAGTCGTCTATAGTATATACACTGACGACATACATATAGTAACATGCGCCATTCGGAAAATATTATTTAAAAGCTCACAATTCCCAGGTTACGGCTAACGTCTTTTTTCAATTTGCGCATATCTTTTTCTACCCCATTAATTAATTAACTGCTCGTGATGTTGTCTTTTTGTCTCTCTACGATACTAACCGCTCTCATTTCAAATGAAGAAGCGTCAGCGACTACCATAGTTGCTCTTTCCGCGTTGCAAATGGACATGCAGTATGGAGGTTGAGCTATATCAAAATGCGTGTTAATTACTCCCCACATCCAATTACAAATCAGTTTTCCTCTGACAAGCATCCGTAAAAGGTTGGCGGTAAACTTGAGAGATTCACCATTCCTAGGAATCTTCTCACGGTTTGTCTGTCCTTGGGCTCTTCCGTCTCATCTCGCCCCACCTCGTATTTCCCGGACAACTGACCTCTCCCGCCGTTTAAGAGGGCGGGGCTGGCTACGCGTGTAACTTGTTGTCGCTCCTACTATCACTTTCGTGATACAAGGTGTAAGCGGTTTCTACCTCCAAATTGCTGTTTAGGCTAAACTTGAAAAAACATCGTTTTCTCGAGTTTCGAGTTTGCGTGGGCGTGTCGGACGACTGGGCTATCAGGCCGTACACATGCGCATAACTGCGAAATAATCGTAATGGCTTAATTAAGTTCCAGTTAAAGTCAAATTAAATTTCCTAAATCTCTCATGTATAGGACCAGCCTAGTATACAACCTGAAGCCAAAACCTGGTGATAGTCACGTCACAACATACTGTGACAAAAACAATTTGCTTCAACACCTGCCGGTATATCAATGCCTCAACAGCAGGATTATACAATGTACAAAGAGTATGAAGATTAGTTACGTATAAACAATTGCCACAACCTTTGTCAAATTGAAGAGAACTAAACGGACAGTAACTTTTCACAACGAATGCAAAAGCAATTACACTTCACCTTGCCAAAAGTCGATGGGTAAACTCTTCAGCAAGGCCATCCTGTCAACTAAACTTCCCAGCTTCAAACTCCAGGCTCACATAATTATGTACAGTTCGTTTTTATGCCTCATCTAGTTATTTATTTAGTACAAAAATGAAAGATAAAGTAATCGACAACCGACACCTTGTGAATTACATTGTCCAACTACTTACGAAGCAACAGGCCTTTACAACTGAACACTTCACCCTCTTGTATACAATGGAAGTCAAACCCCAACAAAAACTACAACATTCACAATAGCGTGTAGTAATTAATTAATTAATTAATTTACTTCTTGCTAAAATTGACTGGTACATTTACGAGAGGAGATCAACAGCAGGAAGTACTTGACGGTAAAGAGTACAATGCCTCAGTTCCCGAAAACAAGCTAAAAATTATAAATCAATTGAAAAACTTCTAAAGAACGCATTTACCATAGACACCGTAAAGTGCACACTTTCCTCACCTTCCAACACTGATGATAATAGCAACATATCAGAACAAGCATCAGTTGCCCAGCGCAGCCATGAAGCCAACTACAAAAACAGCATAAACTTAAATTGAATTCTTTATACATAAGAAACCAATCAGAACTTGTAGACATGACAAATATCAGACTCATACGCTACCCGACTGTTACGGTTGCCCACCATTTAGCTCAAAATGCCTACAAACGCTTGCAGTGAAGGGTGACCCAAGTATAGCACATCTAGTTTCATGTAGCCAGACCCTACAGTCCGCCGTACTTCAGAACATGATGAGGCAGCAGGGTCTGGCTACACGATACTACTGCACACCTTGGTTGTTGCTATTATTAGCAACTACTAGACTGATCATTACACATACAACGATTCCAGTGCTACTGCTTGCATAGTTACCCACAGCAGAGTCAATCAAAGAATGACCAATATCATTCATATATATGAAGAGTACGCACGTAAAGCAATGGTATCCAAAGAGATACAGTACATTTAACTGTAACATTGTAATAATTTCGGTTAGAGTCTCAAGATCTCCCTTCAGCCTGTACAAACTATAATCACCAATGGCGATAACTGCTACATGGATCGTAACAGTGAAAACCTATAGTGCACTCAAGTCAATAGCATGCACTAAGCTTACTCTCCAAACACTCATACTGTATAACTACTAATGAATAATTTTTTATACATCAATAAAATGCTACAGCATCATTTAATTTCGTACCTTTTCTAAAGATGCATCCCAATGTCTGACAGTAGTGAGAGCCGAGAAAACGGACGGTAGCAAGGAGAGATCAAGATTATTTACCGTATCTTGACAAACTAGATGATTTCCAACTTCAAGGCTGCTGCTAACACTCCAAATATGACACAGTAGTAGCAGTACAACCTTCATCGTCTGACTATTAAGTTTCTACACACACGCAAACTTAAGTCGCAAATCATTCCCCATGTACATAATGCACACACATACTTGGCCTTGTGAAAATGAGCGAACATATCCCATCAGTTCAAGTGACCACACAACAATATCCGCATGCTGCCCAGCAGCTACCAAAATGCGACCCTGCCTTGACAATGCGTCTAAGACATGATTCAAAACCATCTTGAAGCCTAAAAAATTCTACAATCACTCCCATTATGACAACATAAACAACCAACAACAACAGACCGTTACTACTAACAGATGCCCTTGAGAGAAGATACGTTATCGGCAGTTCAAGCCAAGACAGTGACAAATGATGGCGCTCAACAATTACAGCAGTGACAGAATGCATTATTACCTGCTTGCTGTCCTCCTGATACAAAAACAAAAACATAAACG
>NC_085100.1:4069067-4074067 GCF_963422355.1 Corticium candelabrum
CATGATTTACTTCCAACAATACTTTGACTGTCACTTCCATAAACAGCATCCATGCCTTGACAACAAGTGGCAGCTTCAACCAGTTAGATGGTAAAATTGATATCTAACAAATATAATTCATCGTATTAGATACCTAGAGTGCTTCAAACACTTCCGATTAACTTGATAAACCTCATAAATAAAATTGGTCATGTAGCGTGTACACTTTCGAGCAAGTTTCCGCCATTCTGCTGTGTTCATCTTATGAGAGGCTTTAAACTCAAGCTCAATGAGGATAGAAGAACACAGCAACAACCCGGCTAAACAAAACAAGTTGACATTGAATAATATAGCAATGCATCCAAAAATGATTACAAGATGACCTGCCATGTGTTTGGACATCCCCGGTCTTAAAGGTTTTTCATAAAGTTGTTCAAGATGTGAAGGAAGCCCAGCAAGAACCCTTAATGGGCCAGACATGACAGCAGAATGTTGAGCAGACCGAGCAACACCACGTGGCAAACCGTCCAACTCCGAACTTAACATGGCAGTAAGAAACTCTGCCAATCCTGTCAGATTACATCCCTGTCAATGTTTGTGTAACAGAAACAAAGAACAAAGTCAATATTGTCTCTACCACTGATTTCATTGGATTCCACGTTCTCGAGCAAGTAGATCATGGCAGCTCCAGGAATGATAGAACTGTCATCAGTTTGTGAAGTTTCTTGTACAAGCTGAGCCGCCAAAGTCTTGCTGACTCTTTGTAGTACAATTTGCTGAATCTGTAAGGAAACAACAAATACTAAATAAGGTTAATTAAAAATAAAACTGCAATGTAACCGTGAATGTCAACAGAAAGCCAGTGCCACTTACTAATGAAAATTGTAGACACACCAACAAAATCATATAATGATCAATACAGCTAGTAAAAGTGGTATAACTTTCATTAGCTTACGCAATGTCTAACTTTTTTCAATGCAAATGATAAACTACAAACATTACTAGAACAATACTAATACAAGTCAAACCTACCAGTTGCTACTGATGCCCAAATTACACTTCATACATAACGTTCAACGTAGAATTATCATCCTCTATACAGACACGTTCAATTATCCGGACTTTTAGGCAGAAGCCAAATTGCCCGGATAATCGAAAGTCCAGATAAATGAAATTATGGTGTAGTCACTTCCTTGAGGCTCACTCATATTAACATACAGCAATATCAGGTCAACAACAACTCAACATGTTTACACATCTAATAATTACATAGGAAAACGTCCTCTATGGTTCCAATTTTGGAGTCGGTTCACAGGTTTCCACAATGCAAAGATGAGACGCAAAAACATACCAAACACATGTGATTTTCAGGCGGAATTAAATTTGTCAAAATGTCTAGATAATCAGGGTTGTTGTACTTGTACTGCAGGTCTGTAACCACAGTAGCAGATTGTAATGTCAAGTCACTATCAATGATCGATGCCATGGATGAAGACAAGAAAGCAAAAAACTGTACAGCAAACCATTTCTAATCAATCACCATAGAAAAGTCAGCAGTTTCCCTCATGCATGATCTGAAACTTCGCAACCCTCACAAGAAGCCAGATTTTGCACTCAGACTACCAAAACCTCTCCTAATACAACATAACCAAATATGTTCCTTGCTATTAAATTTTATGAACAGCTTAAAACCTTATCACTGTTGACAAATATTTTTGAAATAATAAGGCATATTTCAAATATTTTAGTAAGTTTGTCCACAAAAATCAAATTAACATCTATTGTCAATAGTGTCTACTGGTAACTACCTACATCAGCATTATTCCCATCAATGACACTAGCATCAATTCATCAATCAACCAACCTGCAATGGCAGCTGATTAAACTTAAGGTCATCCAACCTAAAGTGAGACAGTGACTGATATGCAGACTTAGAAACTAATGGATTCTGAAACATTGACACAGTCCGAAAGTTAACTTAAAAGTAGAACTCAAATAAGTTGAACACCAACCGCATGTTGTGACCACTCCCATAAAGATCTAATTGCATCATTTTTAAATTCCTGTATTAAAATACAATATACAACTATAAAACATCATAACTGCATAGTAAATCAACATACATCGTTCTCACTGCTGTCACACTGCTGAGGGACAAGTCCAACTAAAGAACATAACTGAACTAGAATTAATGGTCGTTCATCATCCTTTAACTTGCCAGCCAACAGTGACCATGCAGACATCAAATCCAGCACCTACACATAGTCGCAAAAAGTGAAACAGCATACAAGCAATGCAAAGAGTAAAATTATCTCACCTCCTCTTCACAAAGAAACTTAAGCGCCTCAAGAGATAAAGCAGCCGGTTCTGGTGACATCGAGGAATTGCCAGTTACGTCATTAAGAATTTTTGACATTAGACCAAGAAGATCAGATCCGTGCTGACTAGCTCTATTGAAGCCACATCAAATATCATATCAGACAAATGCACTATCTATTAAAGAATTGCAATTTAACTGTGTCACCTCAAACGACAAATGTCCTGGATACAAGCAGCTTGAGCAATCTTCAAATCCAGCTGACTGTAAGATTGTCCAACTGAGCTGGCTGAGACTACCCGCAATAGGTAAGGATATACACGATCCTATATAGCACAGAAATGAACTACTCTATTATGAACAATATCAGATCGTTTGAAGCAATTGAACTAAGTAAAGACTATCAGATAAAGGTAATTAATCACTGATGAAAGACAACCAGTGCTCTGACTATTGGAGACAATGTAGTTTAGTATCAGTTACAGTACTCTGTAAACAGATAGAAAAAAGATGCAACAAAGTATCAAATGGCAACATACTTGCTTCTCCCATAGCTTGCACATGAGACGAACAGCAACCGGTTGCATTTCCTGATTCCTAGCAAAGGTTTGCAAAATCTTCATAACAGCTGGAATACAAAACTAAACAAACAAATATGCTTAAGACTGTCTGATGCCTCTGCTCTTCATTCAAAACTAAGTAAGCAACATCACATACATCGTCTTATCTGCTCCTACTACAAACGTACCTCCTAACATTTCAATGGTTATGTATCAGTCTTATACTCAATGTATTGATCAAACAACACTACTGTTTTAATACATTGCTTCAAATCTTACAACATTATAATAATCACACAATAACATGTTTCACGAACAACAATCTTAAAAAGGTCTGTGTAGGAATGCAACTACCCTAACCATGATTCCTACTCCAGCACTCTGAGCTGAAGTAAGAGTAACTCTAAAGTATCAGAAATGGTGAGCAGTGCAACAACTCAAGATGCCACTACAAATGTGCAAAGACCACACTGTTCAATTAATCTCAAATGAGCCTAATCAAGACTAAAAATATATCTGCAATCAACACATACAGTAGTCATCACAAACATTGCCAAAGATAAGTACCAAGAAACATAATGACTTTTACCACAAACTTCTAGAGATTAAACAAACTGATCACATTCACACTACTTCAACTATACTGCTCACAATATTAATTGCAAAGGCATTTAAACGTACAACTACTACTTGTTGCTAAAACCATTTTAAACATTCAAGGTGAGCAATGTGCTAACACGTAGGTAACATAGAAAACTATTTTGAGCAAAACTACTGCAGAAAATGTCTGGTAATTGGAGATGTCCCCTTACAGTATAGTAACAATCCAATAGTATACTTTGCTATAGTTAACAACATAAGAAAACAATCAACTGCCTACTGCACAACAGCAAATATTATGCAAACTCTTACTATATTTATATTTCATACAATACACTAATGTCAATCAGTAACAAATCACACATAAACTTAGACTTCTAACATAACTCGACTTTCACATTAATGAAGAAAATACACAACTGTGACTAATTAGAAGGACAAAGCATTAGATCAAAACTGCCAGTATGACATGCTCACGCCACTGTGAACAGAGTAAGCGCCATGGAACACACCAACATACGTTATGGTTCACTTTGTAACAACAAGCTACACAAGAAACTATACCTTGTGTGTAGCTAACAAAGGAATATAAGAGATGAATCGAAACTTCATCTTGTTGCTGTTCTCCAATTTTAGTTGATACAAGATCAAATTCAGCAAATACAATGCCTACACAGTATTACACTTTGTAACAACGTATGTGATAGTCATATGTGATTGTGAATGTAAACTACTTGCTGTGGTTCTCTTTCTGCTATTTCTGCAACAACAGGAAGTGTAGCTGCTCTCACAGTCTCATTACCAGCCACCACAAGAGAAGCCACAACGAGTGTGAAGAAGTCAGAGGACATCATACCATCAGAGTCATTAGTGTTCAATAACCCAATCCATTGCATTGCTTTGTCTTCACTGAAGCACAAGTACAGTAACAGTAGTAGACAAAACAAAGCAAAGACAAACAGTAAGAAGACAAACAGATGGCAATAATCAAACACACAAACACAAATGCAACAAAAACATAAAAACATACAAACAGAGAAAAAGACAAGAAACAGACTGATGGACAGTAGACAGACAAACAAACACACAAACAGAAAGTTGTTGGTAAATCAATTTAGCTACTTGTACCAGTATCTGAGCCTTAGAGGTTGCCAGACACAATTAGTAGCTAGTGTAGCAAAAGGGTATTAGTTAAAATGTACAAAATACATGAATTATGGCAGACAGACAAAGATGGATATACAGACACCAACATACAGACAGACATATAAACGAACTGAGACACTGAAAAAAGCCACAGTTTGAACACAAAAGATAAAGTGCATAAACGAATACAATGGATAGATGGTACACTAATAGATAAACAACAAGAAAAACCTTTACTAAATACCTCGTTAAGAGTGTTTGAGTAAGAAAGCAACAACTGGTCAAAATTCTAAGTGTTGCCCCAGGTACCAGCCTTCTGTCTCGACACTCGACAGTCTACAAAACCAAAAGAAGATAAATATATGCTCCACACCAGTAACTAAAACAATACCGTTTCA
>NC_085100.1:4079067-4256567 GCF_963422355.1 Corticium candelabrum
TCGAGTGGATGAGAGAAATCTGCAGCAAAGCTGAGACAACGACTGATTTGAATGTGAGAATGGCATTACTGAGATTTACAGTTGCTTGTATATTGCCTTGTCTCAGCCAGCAGCCACGCTGGACTCAATCGGATGAGTGGAAAACGCTCGGTTCAACGTGCGCTGAGACGTACAGATTGATGGAAGAAAAAGTTTTAGTTACACAGAGAAAAACTATGGAAGAGCTACGCCACGTTATCGAAATGCAACTAGAGTGCCTTGATTTTCAAACTAGTTTTCTCGAGCGAACTCGAAATGAAAGCAAAGAGTCGAGACTCGACTCTCCTCACGGCACTGTGATTTCAATCTGTCTCGACATGATTGCCCGGATGTTCCAACATTGTCAGGCCAGTGAGACTTTCTACGGCGAGAATTTCTCTCAGATGGCGGACATTCTCGCCTCTTCTTTTAGAAAGTCGTTTGCTCTTCTCAAGCACTGCTTTACGTTTTTGAATGGAGTCGAAGAATGCCACAATGTGCAGGTGGCCGCATCGATTGCAAAGCAGCTGACCGACATCGGCATAATCAGCACAAGCTTTGATGCTGTTTGCGTTCAAACATGCTGGAAGGCATCCGTCTGTTTCATAGTTAAATTCAGGGATTCTGTCGATCGTGAGGCATCCGTTGGATCATTGACATCGGCCTTGGTGTTGTGGTTTACAAAGTGTGTGAGTGTCGCACCGCTAGAGACACCAAACCCGATTCAAAGTCATCAGGAAACGAGGCAGTTTGCGAAGTCGGTGAAAGCGCTTCGATTCATGTTTAGCCTCGTGCTCAAGTTAAGCCACGAACTCCCGGACGCCGTGCACAAGAGCGTCCGACAGTTATTTGATCTCGCACTCGAGGTGGAGACGTGTGGCCTCCCGTCGTTGTGTCCACCTACTCTGGCTGTTACGGCCAGAGAAGAGTTGGAAACCAATATCGTCCCCGTCATCGAGCCGCTGACCGGTCTACTGACATCTCACGTGGCTATTGTTGGCATTCTAGCGAGCCAATCAGATCTACGTGAAAATCGACATTTTGGGTATCTTCGCTTTCTTCTCAGAGTGATCAGTCTGTTTCCGGGTTTGCCTCGTGGCATGCAGGACGCTTTAATGGACAGACGGTCGAGTGTGCAGGAAGACAGCGATTCGTGTGTTTTGTTGGACGCTCTCTTCTTCGCCGTCACCGAATGTTACATGGAGCTCGGTCTCCCTGTCAAGATCAAAGCATCATTGATTAGAACAAAGCCATTGCAAGATGTTGGTTTGTACGAGTTTGTGTGTAGCCATTTGTGTAGCTTTGTGGCTCAGTTGTCAGCCAAGTATTTCCCATCTTTGGAGCGTTGTCTTTTCCGACGTCTACTCAGTGAGTATCCACACTGTGTGACTCTCGCAATAGACACGTGGTGTTTTCTTGCTCGTTGGGGCAGTGCCGAACTGTGTCGTGACCATGTTGTCGCTTTGGGTCGTCTTCTTGTTGCTCTTCCTGTACATCTTCATCTTACTTCGTATTGGCACGTCTGTCTACTCTTCCGGCGTCTCGTTCCTCTGCTGGCCGTCCAACACCAACTACTCGTGTTAGAGCAGTTTGATCCATCTGTTGATATCAATGCTCTTAAAGTCTGGAAAGAGATTCCATTGGAACGGCTGTCTAGAGAAGTGGTGGACAAGATGTTGCATCATCTTCCTCTCATCTGCAGTCAGGAATTAAGCCGAGAAAATCTATCTATTGCTTATTGTTCATTTTGGTTTGTGTCACGTGTTGTGTCGCTACCATGTCAACAGTTATCTTTGGTTCGAACGCATTTGGTGGCATTTATAGAGCCTGTGGTGTCTCTACTACAGACGTCCATTGCCAAAGAGTATATCGATCCTGTTATTCCAGCTCTGGATTTCCTAGCCGCCGTGTTGTCATTGGTCAACCCCTATGTATGTCTCGAGATCATTGACTGTTGTCAGCACATTGCATCGTTTGCATCTCCACCTACGGACTGCCTTGTCGCCGTCTGTCACTTCCTTACATCATTGGGTAAAGTCACATTTCCACCATCTCACTCTCGTGCATCTTTGCATGCCATCTCTCAACTCTTTCAGAAACTTCTTGTATCCAACGACTGGCTGGTAGTCCACCACTCACTGGTTGCCTTCCAATCGTTTGCAGAACACACACCTCACTCTGAAGCGATTTCCAGCTGTGTGCCCAAACATTTGAAAACTACAGTAGCCAATTTCGTGCAAGGACTAGTAGCAGCCAATGCTCAATCGGATCATAATATCGAAGCAACAGTCACAAGACTCAGAAAGGGTTTGGAAGAGTTCCGAACACATGCTGATGCTGATGTTGATGACGACACCAAAGAAATACATGTCGAGCAGTCTGTCAATTTTGAAATCAACGCATCACCCATTCCATGTACACATACATCTCAAGATCTCCTTGTCAGTATTGAACCGGTGGAAAAGAAAAGGAAAGTTGATCATTCGTCTCATACTTTGTATCGTGAAGTCGTGGATTCAATCGTCGTCGGTATTGGAAGACTCGAGGAGCTGCTCGACAAGGACAAGGACGGTGAGCACTTACCTCCACTCTGGCTCCCATCAGAGTTAGTGGCGATGAGGGACGAGCTAAGAAAACTAGTGAAACAAGCGAATAGTTGTAGCTAGCATGGAGTGTTTATGGTGTCTTGTTGTGTTATATGTGATCTTGCATGTTTTAGTATTTCTTTGTTTTATGAAGTTTAGATACTTACAGTTAACGACTTGAACGTATCAGTACATGATATCAATTTCCTCCTATGCCATTGGAAACTAGCCTCGACACTAGCCTTTCTTTTGCTTTCGGTGGTCCTTCTATCCGAGGATAGCAAGGGGGTTAGTTCACATGACCTTGGTCACGGTCATCTGATGGAGCACTGATAGCAGTCTGTCTGTCTACATGTCTGTCTGTCTATGTCTGTCTGTCTATATGTTTGTCTATGTCTGTCTGTCTATACCTACAAAATCAAAGGCTCGTACAACTGTAAAACAAGCAATGTGATATACTTGATACAGTGTACGAAGTGTGGCATGCAATATGTCGGAGAGACGGGACAATGCCTCCATCAACGAATGAACAATCACAGAGCAGACGTAACAAACAAACGACTGGAAGGCAAACCGGTAGGACAACATTTCAACAAACCACAGCACTCTGTAGAGGATATGAAAGTCACCATCATTGACTATCTGGGATTGAAAGACGACCTATCCTGCAAGTGCAGAGAATCCGAATGGATCAGGAAACTGGTGACCTTCGACCCATATGGATTAAATATAAATCAGATATACTTTAGTAAATAGCTGGTTTTGATATCAACATCATCGATATCAATATTAACACCTATTGTTTGAAATTTTTAAACATCTTAGCCATACATTGAGCCAGAAGAAGGTTTTTACTGAAACGTTGCTCATTATATATCTTTACCATCAACTATTGTTCTCTTCGTGGTGTGGTCTCTCTCCCCTTCACATTTGTCTACATATCTACCGCGGATCAGATCGTTTCCGTCTTTGCTCTCTGTTTATCTTCCAGTGTCATGTCTGTCTATCTATCTGTCTACATGTCTACATGTCTGTCTGTCTGTCTACATGTCTGTCTGTCTATCTGTCTACATGTCTGTCTGCATGTCTGTCTGTCTATATGTCTGTCTATGTCTGTCTGTCTATCTGTCTACATGTCTGTCTGTGTGTCTACATGTCTGTCTATCTGTCTACATGTCTGTTTGTCTGTGTGTCTACATGTCTGTCTGTCTGTCTATCTGTCTACATGTCTGTCTATCTGTCTACATGTCTGTCTGTCTGTCTATCTGTCTACATGTCTGTCTATATGTCTGGCTGTCTGTCTATCTGTCTACATGTCTGTCTATCTGTCTACATGTCTGTCTGTCTGTCTATCTGTCTACATGTCTTTTTGTCTGTCTGTCTACATGTCTGTCTACATGTCTACATGTCTGTCTATCTGTCTACACGTCTGTCTGTCTATATGTCTGTCGAGGCATGCAACAATCACTATGGGCAATATCATAAGTGTGTCTCATAAAGGCATCAGTGGTGACTTCAATTGTTATCCAGACAATGCAGTGTCATCAACAAATTAACTAGAGAATAAATTATTTGCATCAAATTGTCACACATTTTTTGCACAATCTTTTAATTCAATTGTTCATCATAGTGAGGTAACGTATGACAAACCTTTTCATTCAAAATTTGATAAACAATTCATAGAATTGCTTAATTAAGTTAAAGAACGCTTACATATGTATCATTGGTATAGGTAAGGCCAGACCAACTAAATTCATATGCTCCGACATTTGGACATGAAACCTGGACAGACCAATCAAAATAGAAATAAGTTATGATCATGTGATATTTTGAGTATTTGCAGTTTTCATTGCACTACATACATTCTACAAACATAATATTATTGCGCATGCACACATCAAATTCTACTTTATTTTGGTCAATCTCAAAACTGGACAAAACAGAGCATCAAAAAATTATATTGGTCTGGTGGCCTATGACCACTGAGGCAACTTTGGTCCATGTAGACTGCTGTAGACTCTCGAATCTCTTTAATTAAATTAAATCTCCGACTAAACACTTATACACAAACGAGGAAATCAGCCAAGAACAACCAGACAAGTAGCAAGAGAATGTCAAACATGTACGACCCTCAGATAGCATACAGCCAAGAAGAGGGCTTTCCATGCACCCGGAATCCTTTGAGATAAACATTTGGGTAAGACATATACCAACATCAGTAAGGCCACTCCCAGAAATAAATATTATCTGGTCAGCAGTACTTCAAAAGTGTGACAGGAGCGGTCATTATTATTATCTTGAGATCCTGCCATCAAGACTAACTGCGAAAATAGTGGAGCTCGACATAACGGCAAGGGGCTTCTGGGGTGAGATTTCTAAAAACCATTTCTCGATGTTCGAGTTTTTCCACACTAATGCAGTATCTGCCAGATAGAGTAGCACTGAAGCCAACTACAAGAAAATAAACAGAAAAAAAATCAAAAATATAAAGAACAAATTTGACAGATAGAGAATGCGTCATTTTACACATCTAGTATTCTCATGCACAGGAGGATGCAGTAAGCTTACAAACACCTTCTTGAAACATCTTGCATCAATGTTGGCTGAAAAGCCATTCATTTCACATACAATATGACAATCAACTGGCTACTGCAGAATCTGCAATGCTCTTCGTTTGAGAGGATGCAGAAAAAAGAAAAAGTTTTAAATATGAAGGAGGCATCGAGCAAGCTGTGGCCACTAGCTGCCTAACTAATTAACTCATTAGTAACTTTCTTTGCTAATATCGTTTACTCTAAGACTCTCTAGTTAGCTATTCTCATCGCTTATATATCAGATGTTGCTAGCACAATCACTCTAGTTTTAGTACTTAGTGTTTCGTTGCACATGTAGAAGTACGCACATATTGCAAATCTATTTAAATATATGTTTATTGTCATTATTATTACCTTCATGCTACCTACATCCTCCAAATAGATTTCAATGGTATTAACTTTGAAGACAAAATATGCAGCAATTTAGGTCTATTTCAAATCTACTAACACAATTTGACTTCGCTGTTTCAACACCTGTGCCAAAGAACCGGAAACCAAGAAGTTTTCAGTGACAATTTATTTTTGGTAATTTTTGTTATGGCCTATAAAGTCTACCTATTAAGTAAAACAAGGATTGGAGATTTACAGGTACGTGACATTGACGTGAACATCAGTGTGTGTGTGTGTGTGTGTGTGTGTGTGTGTGTGTGTGTGTGTGTGTGTGTGTGTGTGAAAGTTGTCAAACATCTAGGAACCAACAAACGTCTGTGTACATGGTAAATTATTGCAATTATTATCTAACTACCATAGTGCACACCCACTACATTGTGTTGTGTTGCACAACTGCATAGTGTACTGTGCATCTAGCCAGGAGTCTTGAGCTTCCGAGAGTTTCACTAAAGTAGATCACTACCGAAACAAAATTTTCAGGAGATACCGAAATTTTTATACCACCAAAAATTTCTTGGTCTACAGTAACACAACTACAGCAATAATGAAGTAAACTTGTTACTATTTCCAATACTCCGTCACTCTTTGGGCTTGCAGCACTCTAGACACATAGGATGGTATATACAGCAATTGTACTGCGCATGCGCAACAATAACTTTCTTGATCTGAGACAAAATAATTATGCAAGGGACGACCAGAGACTAATATATTTCTCGGAGTGGCGTAGACACTAGGCTACACCACCTTGGTATGTCTGAATCGGTCAAGAAAATTCTAGTACTTAGTACTCATAACTTGCTTTATTGACTACACAATTTGCGCTTTCCATCCAAACTAAGCTTCTTACAAAGAACGTTAAAAATAGTATCACATCATTTGCTACTTCTTCACTCTGTGTCTACACAACACATTGTCACACCTGCCTGTCTGTGATCCCACACCCACACCCACGCATTTCATCACAACAAACGTTCCCCTGGGTTGTCGACACGTTTAGAGTCAAGACTTTGTGCAGTATCGACAACCATAAGATTACTAATAAACTAAAACGACCTCTCGATCGGAAATACTACACGTCTCAGCCTGTTGCCTCGTCCTACGTACGCATCTCCATGCCAAGACATCCACGTGAACATTCCATACTCTATATGGCAGAGGAGACTTGTTTTCTTATCCTTTGGAGTGCCGCTCGATCTAACTGCTTCTGTCTGAGTTTCACCACGATATAGGAGACAACACCGATAGCGAATGCGACAGTCTAAATCATAGAGAAGACCGGCAATCAAAAAGTCATACGTCAACAAACATTCAAGCTCCGATTTATCACCTCGAATATCCAAAAGTTTCTCGCTTCGATCGCTTTGGATCGTGAACAGCTGAACAGCAAAGCAATCGTTATTCCGTCAACACACGTCAATATGTAATACGTGGGTAACTTAGCTACACAGTTAGTTAGTAAGAATACGCCAAATGCTGCGAGACTTCCAACATTTCATTAGCAATTAATTAATCAATAAACAGACTAACCTGACAAATTTCTCTTTGCCATCGTTACATCGCACTTTCTCGTGAAGGCCAGTTTTCTCACAACTTTCAAGCTGCCATCTCTAACCATACAGAATAACGTACTACGTCAGCCAACTAAAAGTCTACTTCGTCGTACACACGAGAAAGCCACCTTATCTTGTTCGACACACGGCCGACACTCTTCCAAAATACGTGTGCACTGACTGTGGGACACTTGCGAGTTACTTGTGGCCTCAGAAAGCGGCAGGTCGTCTTCCAGACCACCAACCAACACCACACTGGAAAGTATAGCGACTGTCTCGTGAGAAAACACAAATTATTGGATTCCAAATTGTTTGAAGTACCTTACCTCGCTGTCAACAATACGAGAGCACAGATTTCTTTCATACAACACACTGCGCCGACACGGAGACGCCGCAAAATGACTCAACATGGATGACGTAAGGAACCTCGGAATACTTACTCGCGCGCAAGGCAGATCAGTGGTGCCACGTGTCCATACGTTTTCAAATTTCCAAATTTCTGTAACTTACTATTAGGTTTTTTGTAAAGCAAAAATATTTGTCATGTGTCTTAAACAACATTTTTTGTGGCTTAGACAAATTCTGTTTTGAATTTTCCCAAAAACAACAGTTAGATACAAATGATGCACTAGTAGTCACAGACACTCAGCATACATACAAGACACAATACAACAACATGTAACTGCAACAAAAACTAACATTAACAATTAACATTATTTCAAATTTTAATTATTTCTACTGAAACTCTGCACGCAATCTATCATATTTTTAGCTAAACGTAAAAAATAATTAAATTTTTTAATATACTGAGCGGTTGAGTTCATTTTAATTAACACCAGAGTGAATCATCAGGTGCAGAAAAAACCTTCTCGACATTTCGGTCTTGACATATTGCTCCCTAGTACGTATTACTCTTCTAGTTTTTGATTAATCTGAAGGTCTGTTTGAAAATTGGAGAAACCGTAATTAGAACTTGTCTGTCATTAGCAGGTCTTTACAACAATAATTGTGTCCATGCATATGTGTGCACATGCGCACAACGTACAAGAACTGGTGTATCTAATGTCATTCACTAGACATGTATTGCTAATTCTCTATTGGTTAGCCAATCCAGGCCCGGTTGGCATCTACCGTTCTGTAACCGCCTCGTCACGAGCTTTCCAGCGTTAAGTTTCACTTTCCTACGTTTACAGGCTGGCTGGTGAACTGGTTCCACCAATTAAAACAATTTTAGGAAGACTACACTAATCTGTATCTGAGTTGCTCAACCTCTAAACATCACGTGACAAGAACAAACTTCAGGCATTATCTAATAACCGTGATGAACAGACACGAATTTGACTTCAAGAACCAGTCTCCCCCTGCCATTCCCTCTATGTCAACTTTGAAAAACCGAATTCTAATCTGGATGTGTGACAGATCAGCACATGTTGTCATGTACCCTACAACTGTTGTGCACTGAAATCATGCATGTAATCGTATTATAAAAAAGCAATGTCGAACTCATCCAATAATAATACACAGCTAATATCGATCCTACTACTAAGTCCACTACAGCAGCTGAGGGAAAAACCAGCAGTCTGAAGCCTCAGCAGTCAGCACTTATTCTACTCGTGTCATGTCAATATATAGCAGAGAGGGGGGAGAAGGAGGGCATACAAACAAGCCAGAAACAACCCACCTAACTACAACAGGGTTCCTTCACCGTCGTCGTTTACCACAGGCCCAACTTTCCCATTGACGAACCCATTTGTCGTTAGGTCCGATTTCGATGTCATTCTCACATACTTGTCGTCTGCATCGCCCAACTCTCGGTTCACGTCTCGTTTCCCGTTCTGCACAGTCATCCTCATGTATTCGTCGGCATCCTGTTCTTCCACGACGTCTGGTTTACTGACATCTGCTCTTGCCAAGTTCACACTCATTCTCATGTATTCGTCATCACCAGTCGCATCGACCTCCTTTCGTTCCTTACCACTTGCTGTAGACACTGTTCTTTGCCTTTTAGTAGCCGTCTCATGTCCATCGGTACGACTGACATAGTCATCAACTCGCTCCGGAGACTTAATCCCATTTTGTTTGTCATCACTTGATGTCGGCAATTTCAGCGACATCGGCAAGTAGTTGCCGCCTTCCTCTTCTTCTTCCGGTGCTGTGACAAATGCTTGATCGCCATCAGTAAGTGCCGATGACTTCAACAACATTGGCAAGTAGTTATCGCTGTCATCCGGTGATGTCACTGTTGGGTCCTTCATGCGGGGGCGAGGGGACGAATCAAGATTCATGATTGTGTAGCCAGTAGGAGACAACAGAGTTTCACGTTCGTCAAGTGTGTCTCTGTTGTAGCTCACACTCGGCGTCTTAGACATCGGACTCATGTTTTCGTAGCCGTCCGGGTCATCGACGTTGGAACTATAAGAGCCCCCGTCCAGTCTCTCAAGCATCATCACCAACTGAGAGAAAGTCGGACGATTGTGCGGCTCGACAAGCCAACACGACGACATTATCTCAAATCTAAAGTGTACCCACCGTGAGCAACAATGACTAACACAACAACAACTACAAACATAGACACGGATCCTTACAAGTCGTGGGTGCAAATCGCCGGCTTCTGTAATCGATGCCCCTTCAGCAGCAACTCGGTCAATTCGTGATTCGCGACTCCAGGATATGGTTGCATACCGAGACTCAGTATCTCCCACATGGTCACTCCAAACGCCCACTACAAGCAACACAAATCGCTCACAAGACCGACCACGTCCATCTACGACCATACTCACTTACCACGTCAGTCTGCAACGTAAACACTTGATCATTCAAGCTCTCGATGGCCAACCATTTAACTGGTAACTTTGTCGGCGTTCCAAGCCGATAATATAACTCCTCGTGCATGTCCTTAGCAAGACCAAAGTCTCCAATCTTCACTACAAAGTCCTCATCTAACCTACAAACATAAAACAACAGACGATAATACGTTGTCGAGTACGGAACAAAGCGTAAATCTTTACATGCAGTTGCGTGCGGCTAAATCACGATGAACAAAGTTCTGGCGAGAAAGGTAGTCCATCCCACGAGCAATATCATTGACAAATTGCATGAGGCGATCAAGAGACAGCTAGATGTCAAAGTGAACATCACATAGACAACTTAGACGTCGACGGTTAGAGACAAAAGTACCATGTTGTCAGTCATCGTATCCATCGATGATGCGGAGCCTCTGCGTTTCTTGAGAAACGAGTGTAGATCGCCGTTGGCCATGAACGGCAAGATGATGATTGGAGGATCCTCCTCAGGAAAGCACACACCCGTGAGGCCCATCACATTACGATGACGAAAGTCCTTCATTACGATCCCTTCGGACAGGAACCGAGACATGTCACTGACACTATCCAAAGCTAAAGAGAGAGAACAAACGTGTCGTGTCGAGCAATGAAGCGAACGACTTCACGCATGGCTCACTCTTCATCGTCTTTAGAGCAACCGTTTCTACTGTAGACGGATCGTCGGCCGCAGTGAGGGTGCCCTTGTACACAAATCCAAATGCGCCTACAATTAAACAAGAAAAATCGAATACTATTCGATTAACTAATTCAAATAATGATTTGGACCTTTTCCGAGTTCCTCTCCGAATTGTATTTGACTATATTCCACAATGCAATCCTCCAGTTCTTCAAACCAGTTTTCTTTCAACACGTCCATCATGTCCGACTTGGGTCCTGTAGAGAGACAGGCGATAGAGAAAAATACCCCTGACGCTTTAACATTGTGACTAACTCGACGCTTTCCTACTCGCATTGTGCATTCTCATAGACAGAGTCTCTTTGTACGAGACGCTACCACTGATACTGCCACTCGAATCGGAATACACATCCATGTAACGTGCAGAACTGCTCTCTTGAGCATCTCGAAGTACACTGCATTACACAAAATTGATCCATAAAAAAAATGACATCAACACAAGCTACCAATCAATCAAACTGACGTTAGTTCTCTCTCCAGAGTACTGACGTTTGTTTTTTCCTTGTGTTGACGATACAATAGAAACGCGACGACGGAGATTAGAACTATTGCGATGATACATCCGAATACGACACCGATGGCCCACAACGGCTGTGAGTCACTCTCGTCCTTCTTGCCATCGATCGGGCCCAACTGCAGGCAGTCGACTCGAGTGCTGAGACGCAGACTAATATTCAACTTGGGAGTGCCCACTACGGACGGTAGACTGGCAGTCGAATTCCTATCCAGAATATCGCTAGCGACACTCGCATTAATATTCCCATACACAGAGTAATCGAGTAATATCCCCGCTTGCTCGGTTCTAGGATTCACTCCGGTGCAAGGGAATATGAAAAAGAAAACTAGGAGAAAGCAAAAAATGAACGACTAATAGCGGGAATAGACTCTGCGTGCATTACCTTCCTCCCTGGGTACGATTCCTGTGTGGTTTATCGACAGATACGGTCTTGCGAGAACTCTCAGGTCGGTCGAGTTGAATGCCCACTTGTATGTGACTATCTCGTCAGGATCAGTGTTCCACGTAAACTTCAACCTGTGTGTCGTCTGCACCGTGATCAAATGAAGTAGGTTGTTACCGAGCGTACCGGCAAACGGTACGTCGTCCTTAATAAAATAGAGTGCATCATTGGCGAAGACATCTACAGTAGAAGAAATGCATAACACGGTTACTACACACCCAAGTCGACTACACAACACAACACAACACTAATGATAATAAACCGTCGAAATCGTGCGCACCTCCCCAATGCAGAACGTTTACTCCAAAGTCTCGGTCGATGAAGAGATTAAACCCGAAAGCCGTCTGTACATGGCACAATGCGATACCGATGAACGTGAGTGTAGCTGCACGTGACATCATCGACGGCAGACTGCATGCAAACACGTAGTCGAGTTTCCGCTGCTTCGTCAGTCTCGAAACCCGCTTCGCCGTACGAGAAACCGCTAAAGAAAAACAAAGAACAATAGCTCATTCGACGGGAACAAAAAGCGAGGTTCCAATGTACGAGTGCAGGCGTCTGTAGGTTTTAGTAGAGGGCGAGATAGGAAACGTAGCGAGTGACCTCGGCTAGCGTTCGCTGAACCACAATTTCATACTGCAGTACCACAGACTGTCATGTGTTACACAATGCAAACGGTGTGCACAACTAGCCCTTCCTACTCGCACGTCGCACATCGGACACGACGCGAAAATCGGCTAAAACAATGGACGACTCTAGTGAAAGTCTAAAAACGACGAATTGTTCGACAGTTTGTTGGTAAAAAAAACATCACACTTACCTGAGTGAGACGGCGTGCAAACTGACTGGCTATCGCCGGCAGCTATGACTTCTCGCTGATTCGCCCGCGTGCATTCTGAAGAAGCCGGATGAAGGCACGCCCATTTCCGGTGAAGCTCGTGATGTCTCCGCATATCCGGTGTACCGAGCGAGTGTGACGATGCTTCGTACGCGTAATCGGTTGGGGGACAAATGGCTTGTGCAATTTGATTTGCAAATAACATGCTATTTATGAATAGACTGCAAGCTTTCCTCGTATGACGTGAACGTCGCTAGCTAGACAACAGAAGTTGTCTGGTTTATATGAGGTTACCGAACCTCATCAACACATCGCTAGTTAATTAATTACCGATAGTACTGTATAAGTCCGCATTCGTTTAATCAATGGTCGGATTGAGTTCCTCGAAAGTGAAGTATGTTTCAAGAGTTGAAAGAAAAAGAATTCTAGTAATGATGAAATATAACACCCAAATAGTAATATAGTGTATAGTCTACTGTCTACTGTGACAACTGAAATGACACCTGGTAACCAACCTTGCCATGGTAACAAGCATAACCTACGTAGTAACCCTTGCAACTAGGATGGGTACCTACGGATGATATTTGATGGTAAGCTAGATAAATGCATGCATGTAGCCTCATTCTATAAACAATCAATCGCATCATTGCACATAAAATGATATTGCTACACATTAACTGCCTGATTCATATCAACAACCTCACTAACATTTAGAGCCAACATGTCTTAAATTTTAGTGATATTCTTGATCAGCTAAAAGTAAGCAATAAGTTCCCAGATGATCAAACTCCTGACCTAGAAACAATGACGAGTTCACCTCCCTTTTAGCATGACTAATACCATGCAAACAGGATTGATTACTAACTAAATTTTCATTTCTGTGATAAGTTACTTGATTTGCTGTAAAAGTATTTATTGTGTGTTGTTGACTTTCAATCAATGACTTCCTACTGTGGTGCTTATCAGAAATAGAATTAGAGAACTGCATTGCCTATATTGTACAGTTTCATGATGACAATATGGTCAACTTCAATTTCAGGTTAGAATTAATTAATTAACAAACTATTAATATTATATTACTTATTTTTTAAGAGTTAATCAAGCATATAGTAATATCTAATTTGTTATAATTCGTTGTGTATATACTAGCTGTGTTCTACGCACAACAACAGCAACAAAATTAATAATAACAACAACATGCAACAACACCGCCAAAGAACGAAACAAACAAACAAGCAAACACACAACAACAACAACAACAACAACAACAACAACAAAAATTGACTGCATTGAACGTGTCTGCATCATGTTCACCTCTGGATCCTCTCAGCCTGACGCCTCGATTCTGGTAATGTGGTTTACACTCTAGATGTCTACCTACTCTTCCTGTAACGTGTCAAATGTCACTGAATGATTCCTCGTTATCTGATGATTTCGCAATGATTCACAATTGAGTTCACGATGATTTCACGATGACTACAAAACCGACAAGACGGTGCCCACTTGCATTTGCGTAGCTACAATTATGCTCATGCGACCTCTGCTTGCGTGGGAGTAGGATCCCGTATATAGAAAATATATGGCTTGTGTTGTTGTTCACGGTGGAGCTTGGGCTATACCTGATGGATTGGTGGAGTCTTCTGTGAAAGGAGTTCAGGAAGCGGCAGATAAAGCGTGGTCGGTGCTTTCTGCAAACGGTTCTGCTCTCGATGCCGTCGAAGAGGCTGTGCGGTGTCTAGAAGACAATCCAACGTTTGACGCAGGCCGGGGTGCAGTATTGAATGAAGATGGCAAAGTTGAGATGGATGCCATTATAATGGATGGAAAGAATCTGAAATGCGGAGCTGTTGCGTGTGTTTCCGGCATAGCAAACCCAGTCAGCCTTGCCCGGCTGGTCATGGACAAAACTGATCATGTTCTGCTGGTCGGTGCTGGAGCAGAACGCTTATGGGATGAAGCTGGCTATACAAGAGTTACTGATGATTATCTCGTTACAGAAGCAGCTAGGCAAGAATTTCAACATTTTATGAAGTTTGATAAAGCAGTCGTGAGTCTGTTTAACACTCAGCCGGTTGAGGAAAGACCAACAGACACTCTCGACCATGAGACTGTAGGAGCTGTGGTTGTCGATGCCAAAGGCGACATAGCATGTGCCACATCGACAGGAGGAATAACAGGGAAGAAGGTGGGACGAGTCGGAGATACACCAATCGTAGGGTCGGGTGCATATTGTGACAACAGTGTGGGGGCAGCATCGACTACTGGTCATGGCGAATCAATCATGAAAGTAACTTTGGCCAGGAAGGCACTGTGGCTGATGGAGAGAGGGAAGACGCCTAAAGAGGCAGCACAAGAAGCTCTAGCCGAGATGCATACGAAGGTGAGTGGATGTGGTGGCATAATCATTGTAAATCCAGATGGTCATACTGGAATTCATTTCACAACAAAGCGCATGCCATGGGCTGTACGCAGTCGCTACCAAAGAAAATATGGCATTGAACCTGAAGATCAAACTATGTAGTAATAATCGCTGGTATGTTGTCTGTTGCCAAAATGCATAATGCATGTGTTGAGTCAGAGGCTACTGTGACTGTACTGATCAATTACCACTCCTGGTATAGACAGAGAGACAAAATTTTGCTGTAACATACTGCAGCTATGGATCATGAAGTTTGACGATCCTTGCAAATTACGAATCATGCATGCACACACATTAGACAACCAGTAGCGACACAGCACATAGAAGCAATTGCAGAAGCTGTCAGAAGCAACAACGTTGCCATTCGCTGTATCTGTAGAGCACGGGTGCCAGGATATCAGATCCTCGTACATACTTTCTCTTACAGCTACAGCTTGCGCCACATCTGTTAAACCACTCTTCGAGCTCTCCACTTTCCACACCCTTGTTGTATCCGTTTTCAAATGGCCATCCCACAGTATTATCCTGCTGATCATTCGTGTTCGTGAATTGCGCATCACCGGGAAGGACGGGTAGGTCCCTTTCTCCGATCCAGCTGAGACTGTGGTCACTGATTGAAGTGGATACCAGGTCGTGTACCTGATGCTGAACATGTAGGAGCAAACGAGCATCAGCCATAGCATCAAACAGTGGACTGAGCTGTTTGTTGTATGTGGACAAGTCCATTTGAGATGGATTGTAGGATACAAACTGACCAGAGAGTGGATCATAATCACCAGCTCGGGTGCGTACAAACGACGTTGTTGGATCCAAAATTCCACCACTGAATCCAATGTAAAATGTCTCATCTGGCATTGTGTCTGACACTGTTTCTCCGATTGCATTGTACGTCACGTGCTTAATGAGCTTGCCACTGGTATCAAAGAGAGCTCTAGGAGTTCCAAGCTCGTCGGTTGCCACATATCTGGTGTTGCTTCCTTCGATTGCAAACAGATTACCTTCAGGATCGTATCGTAACGACCTCTGAACAGTCCCAGAGTTTGTCACCACGTGTGTGATGCGATATGGGTCTCTGAGATCTCCATAAAAGTACAGAGTAGACTGTGGTCCTTGAGGCAAAGAAGGAAACTCTGTGCGACTAGCACGACGACCGTATCCGTCATAAGTAAATGAGACTACTGTCTTAGCTGTTTTTGTGTCCTCGACCGATAATAACTCTCCTCTTGCAGTATACTTGTACGAATGTGTTCCCCTCCGAGACAGCAATCCATCGGTATTCCAAACGTACATCGTGTTGCCTGCGCTGGTCACTCTGCCGGCGCCGTCGAAACTAGCCGATTGTCTTTTCAACCCTTCCCACGCGTTCAGGTTACCGTCATCGTCATAGGAATACTTCTCTACCCGCTTGCCATCTTGCCACACTTCCGTCAACCGTTTATCTAGGTCGTAAACGTATTGAAATTTGTTGACTACTGTACCCACACTCAACTCTCTTGTCGCCACCCTCGACGCATTGTCGTACGACAATTTCAACGAGAACACGGTCTTGCTGTTCACCTGGAGCGTTTTCTCAATCAGCCGTCCGTTACCGTCATGCTTCTCCCTGATCTGAAGTGACGAGCTGGAATAGATTTTTCTCTCATTTGTTGCCGGATAGGATATCGAGTAGCGACCAAACGCCGTCAGCTTGCCGTTGCCGTATTGCCAAGAATCCGTGGCGACCGACTGTCCGTTGAGCGTCCCTTTCCGTTGAGTCTGTCTAAAATATGCGTCATACGAATACTCGAACTTTAACGATGCTGACACGCCAGTGTCCGATGTTAACGTTTGTATAACCTTTGTAATGTACGGCCCATCGTAGTTGTACCTGATGATCGTCTCTCCGTTGGTCGCTACGTCGAAATCGTCGCCGTTATTGCCAACATCTAATAGGACAGCTGCAGTAATCTTTATTGAATCGGGCGACTCGTTCGATATTTTAATTCTCTGTACGGACGTCACTCTGGCCGTGTCGTCAAAATATCCAATCTCGATCACTTCGTCGTCGTATCGAATTTCTCCTAGTCTGCCATTTGCGTCGGGAGTGTAGGAAATTGTACGCGTACGACTGGGCAATTGGGTGATGGCACGGTCACCGTTGGAGTTGTAGATGTGGCTGATGGATGTGTTGCTGTTTGGCAGGGTGTAGGTATACGATGTTGTTGCTGGCGTGAGAGAGCGAGTGAACGCGTGTTTACGGCCTCCTGGTGTAACAACGCTAGCAAGCGAGCCTCCCGGATAGTAAGAAAAGGTGAAATTCTTTCCACTCGGGAGAAGAAGGATGTCCGGCTAGACAGACAGACAACAAACACGTGACCCTACTGTTGATCGGTATGAAAACTGAACGTACTTGAATGCTGTTCTTGTGGTAACCAAAGCGAATACTTCCGTCACCATCGATACTTTGCTCTATAAGACGACCCGATAAGTCGTGACATTCTGTTAAGGAAAAGGAAATAAATAGAGTTACGTAACACAGAAACCAACGAAACGGTGCTGCATTTAAAATAGATCGAGGATATGTATTTGTATCTCTTATGGACGCCTCCTTGTTCAATGGCTGTAATTCTGCCTGATGCGTCATACGAGAGGCTGACGGGAGACAATCCTCCGTTGACTGTCGTCATGCCTTGCAGCTGACCCGATTTTCTGAACATAAGTCTAAGTTCTCTGCGAGAACATATACGTTGAAGGCAATGTGTTGGCATTGATTGCTAGTCTTACTCTTGAGTTAGGAGAGACTTGATTGTTCTTGTGAGTGACGACTTGTCAAATTCAACATTAATCCAGTTTCTGTTGTTTACCTGAATTATCATCACGTATCAGTTGTATCAATAGTGGAGAGCGAAAACGTTTACCTTTATAGTATGTCCGGATTTGGTTAGTGATAAGGGATTGAATGGTTGTTTTAAACTGGCGTAATGATTTGATTCAATTGTTTGGGTTATCCCTGATGGTAGCTTTACTGTCATTTTAGCAACAGTTTGAAGCTGCTCTCCCCACACCGCGTCACTTGAAGCTTCCTCTTCAACTGTCAGTCCATCGGGAAAAACAATGCTGCGAGTCTCTCCGGTTATGTCAGTACTCGTTACCTTGCCACCATAAGGTAGAGTGACCGATTGATAAGAATCAGTGCTTGTCACTGTTGTTGAATGACCGTTGCCCCTCGCTTGCACCTGCGACTGGGAACCGTCTGTTACTCTGTCTAGCCGTGTAAATCGTCCAGCAGGTCCGAGCAACTTCGTCAGGCGACCAGTGTCGTCATATCTACGATGGAAGTCCAATGTATGGAGACGGACGTACGCACGCATGCACATACACAGCACGCACGCACATAGACAGCACGCACGCACATAGACAGCACGCATGCACATACACAGCACGCACGCACATAGACAGCACGCACGCACACACATTCACACACACGCACGCGCGCGCACACACACACACACACACACACACACACACACACACACACACACACACACACACACACAAGATGCAAATATATCAACTTACGTAAACGACCGAGTCAAGCCGGACACACTCGTCATCGATGATAGCAAGCCACCGTTACCTTCATAGACCATTTTAACTTTCCTACCCCGTTCATTTGTGATAGAAGTCAAATATCCATTCGAATCAAGCGACACGGGAAGCGTCAGCCGATTCTCAGTGACAATTCTCGTCGGACGACCGTTGGACTGTCTTTCAATTTGCAACGAGTTGTTAAAATTATTCGTGATTTTACTTAGTCGCAAGTTTGGGCTCCCCGGAAGACCAAACTCTTCGTATTCAAACGTGCGTATGACATCACCAGTAGTTGTTACGGCAGTCGCACGATGACGACCGCCGAAATCAAACGAAAACATCAAAGATCCGTCTGGCGATGGTATATTATAGAATCCCGAACTCGACAATTGAGGAAGGCTAATGCGAGCCACTCGAACGCGATGGTTTCTCTGATCGGCGATATACACAGTGTCTTCTTCGGGAGACAAAGCGACGGCCGACGGAACGTAGAAAGTTGCTTTACTGACGGCCCCTTCGTCGCCGGAAAAGCATTTTGGAGTGCACCGATAACTCGAGCAACCGCAGCCGGGATCACGACCGGCCAATGTAACCATTAATCCAGACTGAAGAACAAATCGGATTCTATTGATTCGATCCGAGTTTGTCTCTCCGAAAAAGATGGTGCCGCTGTCGGACACGGCAAGGCCGCGGAGGGAGGCGAGGTCTACTTGGAGAGCGGGTTTGGCCGCGAAATCGTCTTGCTGTTGCTGTGAGACGGACGGTTGTGGCGGAATGTGGGGCGCTCTGCCTGCGGCTACCCTCACTTGACCTTCTCGTAAGATGTGGTACACGTTGTTGCGGTCGATCACGTAGAGAGACTCGTCGTCTGCTTTGAGGTTTAGATCGGTCGGCCAGCCAAAGTAAGATTGGTCGAGTGGAACATTTCCCGTAATGTCGTTGCAGCAGCCGGGAGGAGCACAACCCCTGGGTACTCGAGAACCGGCATATATTTCTATCAGACCGTCTCCTCCAACCTGACGAATAAGCTGCAAAAGCACCAAAAACCTTTTACTACGCATCCTGATTACCAAAGACCCTGTTTAGACGGACCGCTAAAACCCGGACCGAACGGAACCCAAATCCGCGTTTAGACGAGTCTCCCTAAATTGTGTCCCTGGCTCAACCCGGGCTCGGCCCTGCTTTGCGTTCACACGCCCATAGCCACCACAGGCATCAGCTAGATGCGCAGAGTCTGAAGAGTGAGGGAATCACGTGGTCTGTAAACAATGGCGGGACGCAGAAGCGTACTGTGGACTGACAAAGAGATAGCGGCACTCATTGGGATACGGGGAGATGAGAGCGTGCGAGAAGCAAGTGAGATGAGTTCATGATCTTTTGCAATGATTAACTGCATGCCCGCGTTAGTCAATAATGGGCGGAGCCATATCTTAAGCGGGGCCGACCCTGCATTCGAAAGTGAGCCGTTCCCGTGGGGTCCCTGGGTCCAACTCGGCCCGAATAATTGTCGCGTCAACACACGATCCCGGGTTCCGCCCGGGTCCCATAAAGTCGCATTAATGGGGCTCAAGTGGGCTCATTGACTCACTTTCAAATGCCGGGCTTATGTATAGTGTGTGTGTGTGTGTGTGTGTGTGTGTGTGTGTGTGTGTGTGTGTGTGTGTGTGTGTGTGTGTGTGTGTGTGTGTGTATGTATATACATATATACATATATATATATATATATATATATATATATATATATATCATCATCAATCAGAAGGGGAACTATCAACTCATTTTGTATGCATTTCAAATAGTCAAACAACGAAGAAAGCTACTGAAGAGACAGAAATGGAATTGGAATTGAGTCTGAAGGCTTCCTGCAGGCGCAGAATAACAAGGTTCTACAAACATCGGCGGATAATTCTTATTTCCTGTTGCCAGTGCTTACACCAGTCATAAATAGAAGAGAAAGAACTATATAGTCAAACAAAGGTTTCTTGAGAACACGTCGTACATGGGAATGCCGGTGGTGGCATGTGCACGTGTAAACTCAATAATTGGCGTTGCCAGCCACTGCGAGCCAGGATTGATTTCGGCTTGAGCCCAGCTTGATCCCAAGCCCCATTTTAAAGCGCCTCGTGTAACCAGAGCTAAAGTCTCGATGAGCCATTCGGTTAGCGTTTCCAACGCGAAGAAATTTATCGCTTTGGGTAGCTGACCCATTAGGATCATTGAGACTGATGTCTTGAGCAAGAGATGAATAGTTAGGTAGACAGCCAATGAGGCAAACAGAGAGACATACATGGGACGTTATACAAAGGAAGTTAAAGCAGAATTTGCCGACAAAGGCAAAGAGCAACGAGCATGCTGTCGAGTAAACGTATCTTGCCTTTCCATCAATGAAGTAGACTGTTCCTCTAGGTCCCACAGCTATTCCTTTCGGTGCCGTCAGTTTAGCATCTACAGCTAGTCCGTTATCACCGCAATCAAAATCCCATGGACGACAATGTTGACCGTTGCCCGCAAATACGCTTACTCCTGCAGTAGCAGAGAAGAGTAACCAACTTGTAACAGCCTAACACATTCTACAAGTCGACATACCTAGTTTTGTTCCCACATCTTTGAGAGTGATGACTGGCTGATCTGCTGACAGTAGATCAGCTCGGATGCGAATAACCTGATTGAGATCGGCGTAAGATATAAAGAGGTCTCCATCGAGAGGACTAACAGCCATGTAGTAAGAGTAAGACGGCGATTGATCTCTGCAGAAACACAATTGCCAAGCTTTAACCTTTACTGAACAGGTAGTAGCGGTAGTCGCATGCTTGCATACCTTAAATCGACGACGGTGCTGACATTACCGTCTACGTGGTAACGTCTGATCAACTGGTAATCGCCCATAAAGATACTTCCATCGTTACCAGTCGCCAGGACAGAGGCAGCTCTTAAAGAGGTGTCTGTTCCTACGAAGAAGACAGACAAGTAAATCTTATGGGCACATAGTACAGACAAAACGATAAGGGCAGCAGACAATCTAGCGTGTGACAAACAAAATGTGTTATAATATATTATGCTAACCATACTGCATGCACGTTCGGATCGTTATTGGTACGTAAGCTCATTCACTTGTGCGTACCTTGGACGGAAGACATGCAGTCAGGACAAACTTCAGGGCGTCGATTACCATCACCGACAATAGTTTTAACCACCTAGTGTACATACAGAAAACAATCTACAACATTTGATTATTCGGGGCTCTAAAGATTTCCTGACCTTAGATTTGTCTTTGAATCTGATTTTTCTTCCGTCTCCCATCTGAAGAATGCCTGCACCAGGATCGTATGAGTGATGACCGTCCAGAGACCAGCCTCCCAAACCAGTAAGCTCGATGGCTCCATCACTCGTACCAATCTCCGTTACCCGTTTCTCCCAAAAGATAGTTTTGCGGTTACCTCTCCTAACCTGCCACCTTACATCAGCGTTGGAGATACGATTAAAACTCTGACGCCATTGAGAACGCACAGCATAATACACCAGTTGATACTCGTAACCAATATTCACTAGTAGGAACGTATTATCTTGTCAACACTCCAGCTAGTTGTAGAAGCACTACTCACCTGTGCACGGTACCGTACCGTGAACCACGCGGTTGTATGCGTCACGTCCGTCCCAAGAGAAGCGGTACACTATATTTGGTTGAGGCGGAAACCGTCTGACGATCAGTTGACCTCGCACTCTGATCTTCAGATGAACACTCTGTAAAGATCCAGGAAGGGATGATGACGTCAGTTGAATCACAACTACAGGCCTGTACGACGGAACGCGGCGACTGGAATAACATAGTGTGAACGACGAGCCAGGGATGGGCATCGTTGTTGACGTATCTCCAGTTTCAGGTGTAATTGTAATATCCTATGTACGAAGAGAATAAGTCTAGCCGTCTTGTCTACACGCCAATTAAACTCACCCCAATCGCGATTTCGTAAGGATCCCTTGGATCAACCTCCGGAGTAGGACCGCCTATAGGTTTGTCTTCGGCATTACATTGATAAGGAGTGCATCCGTCCAGTGGCGGACCGTACGGCCAATTGCAATCCCACGGAGTAAAATGGCGAACTGGTACTCGCCACAAAGTCTGACTAACGTTATACTGGGCGGCAATTCTCTCGAGTTCTCTGTCAGTAACTCCTAACTCGTCGAGTTCCTCCATAGTAGCTGCCACGCCGTTTCCAGTAACATCGATAACTGCCAGTCTCTTTCCTTGGACAACCGTCACATTCAACACCTGGATGACTCGTCCATTAGGAGCTGCAACCCATTCACCAAGCGTCCTGTTGTAGAATCCAGCCGGAACGGCACTTCCGACCGGAAATCCGAGATAATTTTCAACAAAATAGGACACCGGCTTGTTGAACACAACTTCCGTAGAGCCGTTGACTGCGGCTTGGTCGACACTCATTTCGATTGCATAAGTGTATGCAGTAGCGGGCGGCAGTTCGGCAGGCATAGTCTCTTCACCTCGACTACCAACAGTATACTCTGTCACTCTAATCATTGGCTTCTCAACAGACTACAAAGGAAGTGCCAGATATCTACCGAGACACTTATCCGTGGTCTTCTTGCAATATTACACTTACCGTGTTTCCTGTACCATTGCGGCTAATTACTAACGCTTCAGTGCCCGGAGAGAACATGAGTACGCCTTGCCTCTTTCCGTCTTCATCTTCAGTAGTAGAACCGGCTGCCACTTTGATGTCATCGCCGGAACTCAAGTCAACTTCAGTCACCTGCAGTGAACGATAACGATGTTGACTGTCCGATATCATTCTCACAGATTAAATAATTATTTACTTTGTTGTCGACGGGTATCATGGAGACATCAGACAAGCTGACATAGTCATTCCAGGGAACGGTTACGGAACGCTGGGAACCAATGAAATTGCGTTTGCTGTATCGAAGGGTGACAGCACCGCCACCGTTGCAAGCAATGTCATATGAACCGTCGACGCGACTCAGAGTGTATCCGACACCCGGCTGACCGAGTACGGTGATTTTTACTCCTAGTAGTGGCGTTGTGTCGCGTGTCGTGACATTACCTTTGATGACAGATACCCGTCTAAACGTAGAAAATTAACAAACCGTATGGAGACCGGAAATCACTTGTCGTACTTGGTGTCAATAGCTGAATCATCGAATTCCATCTGCAAACCACTTGTGAATAGAAACTCGATTGTCTCGTAAAAGCTGATGGTTGTGTTGGCTGTCATATTACCAACCAGGTCGCTTGGATCGGGTGCTGATGAGCAGGAATCGTCATTCTTGCAGACAGTAGTGTTGCAGCAGTCTGGGTCGTCACAATCCAGCAGCTGGTCACCGTCATTGTCCATGCCATCGCCACACACCAACTCGACACCTGGTAATGATACAGACTTAACCAGAATGCAATCGTCTAAGTGTATCATGTACAAGCCTTGGGTTACCTATCTCACAGCCTGCTCCTCTAAATCCACTCGCTATAAGAGCATACGTAAATCAGTGCTGGTTAGTTTTATGAAAGTTCAAACTCTTACCGCAGACGCACGTCCACACTCCATCGTTTCCCAATTGGCACGACCCGTGGACGGTGCAATTGTTGGGGCACGCATCTGTCAATGAGACAATTTTATGCGGACTGGTGAGCAATTGTTTTGAAATTCTAACCGGTAAGACAGTCGCTATCCTTCCAGCCCTTGTCACAGATGCAGGTACCGTTGTCGCATTTTCCATGGATTTCACAGCCCACCGGACATTCAACTAAAATCATTGGAGTACCACTGCTAAAGGTTACCGTTTACAGGACAAAGTACACTCACGCGATTCACAAGTTTTGCCAGTCCATCCAGAATTGCAGAGGCAGGTGCCGTTGTCACATGTTCCGCGTCCGTTGCAATTGTACTTGCAAAGAGCTAAAAATACTTCAAGTCAGACCAGACCGTACCGGCTCTTTATTTGATGTGTTGTTTGTCTAACCGGTGTTGCAGTCCAAGTTGTTCCATCCAGGTAGGCAATTGCATTGACCTGTGACCGTATCACATGACCCACGGCCTGAGCAATCACCAGGACACTGCTTTGGAGCTACACACACACAAGTTACCACTGCAATGCTGTTGCTGAATGGCTAAGCAATGACCAGCTCACCGATCTCACATCCTGTTCCGCGATATCCTGTCTTACACAAGCAAACACCATCATCACACACTCCATTGCCGTTACAGTCTGATGGAATACAGTCAACTAGAAAAGAGATAGTTTAGATAAGTTCTTAAAGCACACTCTGAACTGACCATCAGAACAGTCATTGCCCTTCCACCCGGCGCGGCACAAGCAAATTCCGTTGACACACTGGCCATGACCACTGCAGTCCGCCACAGCACAGTTTGCTGTACACGCAGCACACACACGATCGCACAACAATAATAACAAAGAAAGAACCATAAGCGGAGCTAACCTTCGGAACAGTCTTTGCCTTTCCATTTTGGATGACATCCGCACACGCCATCAAAGCACGTCCCACGACCACTACAGTCGTTCGGACAAGTTTTAGGTGGTGCTAAATAGAAATTAACGAAGAGTATGTACTAGAAACACGAGATATCGTAGCAAGTATTCTATACGGAGTTGTGAGAATGTGATATTTAGCTGTGCTCCACTTGAACCGCCATTGAAAACGGTGATAAACCAAATTCCATTGTCCAACACTTCTTGAGTAGCAAACTTGGTCGACAGAGCTGGTCTACACAATCGAGCAATAACCGACATGCAAACAACTCTACTCACGATGTCGAAGTCATACTTTGTCACTTGACGAAACGCTTTAGTAAAGTCGTATCTTGTGTGGGTTGGCTCTGTACCCTTCTTCCAGTAAACAGCTAATTCGGGAACGTCTGCAGCCGCTGCATTCAGTGTTAGGCCAACGGTAGAACGAGCTGGAACTGCTAGCTGTACTGTCACGTACGACTGGGAATTCATGGTCAAGGTAGGAACTGGAATATCTAACGTGGCGTTCACGTAGTCTATCGTCACTGCAGGAAGAGGAGGAGAATTTGATGGATGCGACGATTTAGGAACTTCTGTTGACGATTTCTCGGATTTAGCAGTAGCAACGTAAGATTCAGTGGTTGGCTGCTTATCTGATGGAACACACTTTACGACTATAGAGCAGCACCACGGCATTACACAAAAAGGATCCATGGGTTACCTGACAAAATTATTGAGCGCTTTGATGTCGCCGGTTTAGACGTTGTCCGTGGAATGGGCTGCTTCTGTGTAGTAACGCCATTGCTGCTAGTTATGCCGATTTTTGTAGTAAGGGTCCCCGTTGAGAGTTCATGTTGTTGCTCCGTATTCGGTGTTCCCGTTGCGGGTTCAGGTTGTTGCTTTGTCCCTTTCACCTGCTTGCTTAAATCAGACGAAGGACTGTGATCATCTGATGATTTGGCAACTGCAAACATGCTGAAATTAGCACAAGACATGCAAGACGTACATCCGAGTGAGAATCGCTGACCGACAACGTATACGAGTCCCGCTACGCAGCCAACAGCCAATAGAGCCAGCACGAAGGTAATTATTTTCCATCTCTGGTTGCTATACTGCTTGATCTTTAGGGTGTCATCTGGACAGCGATCCTCGCTGAGTTGGATTTGCTTGTCTGTATTCTCTTGTCTCAGCGACTGATCAAACTCAGCCGCAAGCGGGTTATGAAATCCTTGCAGCTCAAAGCTCTCCTGTTCCCTCTCCATTGCGATAGCTGCATGAGAAGATGCAAAACATGTAGGAGTAATCACGTGATGTAGGTAGTGCGAAAACATTTCAACGGTAGCTCTGTTGGCGTTGGTCTTGTGCTCGGAAGTGACTAAAACAGCTGGTGTCTTCTTGCAACACCCCATGGGATATCGAATCATAAATTTGCCTCCCATTTGGTCACCCAAAGGCTAAATGTCTTGACCCTAAGAATATACCAGAGCTACTGTACGTACTGTACATCACCCAAAGGCTAAATGTCTTGACCCTAAGAATGTACCAAAGCTACTGTACGTACTGTACAGTATTTCGCATACTTTCCAATGTCACACAACGGCAGACAAAATGAAATTACAGCTTCAAATATGCAACTGATACCCATGGGCAGAGTTAAAACTAACAAATCGTGTAAACAGGTATATCGCTTAGTATAGCTCATCCGGTCATATTGCAGTTAGCTGTTCAACAGCGCAGCTAACTTAGGTTGTGCAGATCGACATACAATGCAGAAGCATGTGCAAGAGATGAGTGAAATGTCAATCACGTGCACGCTGCCATTGTACCCACACAAATGCAAATAGAAAGAACAGTTCAATCTAAATTGACGTAATGTTATTTCAGCTGCCCAATGAATGAAGCACAAAAGTACGTAGGTGAGTGAATAGATAGAATCTATCTAATGAATTTCACACGCTCTGTTTACAAACACAGAAACGCCGCTGCAAGATTACTAGGAGGTTTCTCAGGTGAATACGGTCTCCAAAGCCCGTGTTAAGTTACAACAAAATTTATACTTACCAAGTTGGTGTTCACATTTGTTTATAGAAAGAGGCCGCGTGTGTAGTTGCTAATTAAGTCATAACAGCTGAAACAATCACTTTACGGCAGACTTTGTTTTTCATCTAGGTAACTCAACCATTTGGCGTTCACCGATGGTGTCAGTATTGCACGTTTGCTATGTTTGCTTTGCACTGCTTTGGACGACTTCAGATGGAGCTTTGCTAAGGCTGAAACCTCCGAGTTCTGATGCAGTCGTGTTTTGGGCACATTCAACTAACTGGGATCCGCCACAAACGCCTACCAACGCTGACGACGTACTGATAGACAAGGAAGGAAACTACACTCTTGAGATTGGGAGATATGTTAGTGCGAGAGCCGCTAGCGTCACCGTTGCAGCCGACATCACGTTGCTGCTCAGCTACGCAAGTAACTTGGTAGTTACAGGATCGTGCGACATTGCAGGAAACATCACGTTAGATAGCAGCTCTCGACTTCAAATCCAGAGTACGAGCTACTTGAGGGGCCCCTTTATTCTGAAGGGGGGTTCGCTGCAATCACCATCGAGTTCAAATACACCGACGGTATACGTCACAGGGTCAATGTCGGTCAAGTCAGGCACTCTATCCTACGTCACACTGATTGTTCAAAACAACTTGACCTTCGTCGATTCACAGTCAAACATGCAGTTGGGAAGTAAACAAACCATAGTTATACAGGACTTTGCAACATTGAACATGCCATTTGGGGGGCAAATAAGTGGTTATTATGGAATGCTAAGATCAGAAAGTCAGAGTACGTTTATCTGTAACACCAAGGTCAACTCTGCTTGCCAAATATTAACGAACTGGAAAAATTATGGCACCGCTGTCGTAAAGGGCACTGGACAGCTCACTCTGTCACAGTCGTCGACTACAACAGGAACACTATCTGTCACAGAGGGTGGAAGCGTAGTTATAACTGGAGGATCTTCTCACTATTTCAATGAGCAATCTGTAGTGAACATAACAGGGCAGCTAAGAGACCAAAGCAGCTCGTCCACTACAACGACAATAGCGTCCAGCTCACTATATATCAATAACATTCAAAAGACAAGTTCAAGTAAGCTGTACATCGTTCCTCAAGACCACACAATCAATTCTGTCTACGTACAAAGTGGATCCTTAGTATTCACTAAACTTAACACAAGTGCCATAGCACATATCCACAACCTTACTGTTAGTGGAGGACAGGTGCAAGTGGACTCCAACACTGTAGTTGATCTGTTGTACACTAGAAGTACTTTGGCTATCAATGATGAACTGACTGTCAGAGACAGCTGGTGGTGGAATGGAGGCACCGTACAAGGATCAGGAAGTCTCATCGCTTACGGAATCACTGAAGTCAATCTTACCACACACGTCAACCTTTATTTCTATGTCAAACAATTTACGCTTTACGGTGAATTTATTCCTAGGAGCCAAGCTACTCTAAGAATGCAGTCCAATCAACTTGTTACAATCGCAACGACCGGAATAATGACACTTCGCGGGGATTTCCATATAAGTGGAAGCACCAATACCATTATAGACAACCGGGGTCAGATTGATTACGGCTCAGAGGTTGGCGGAACGGCCTCTATGAATCCGGGTATTTTCAATAATTATGGAGTGGTTAATGTCGGTGCTCTCAACAAGACGACCACGTTAATTGTGTCTAGTGGAGGAACGGTGAGCGGCACCTACTTCGTTGCCGAAGGCAGCACTCTCAACTTTTCTCCTTCATCGAGTCACATCAAAGACAATCTGGACGGTCTCGTGACTGGAAGTGGAACATTGCTTATTACTGGATCGAACACTTATACAACCAGCCTTAGCAACGTCGACATCGACGACATTGTAGTGAAATCTTCAACTCTCACCTTGCAACCCAATCCAACCACAGACTACCAGTTCATTCTGAGTAATGTTTCAGTTACGGGAGGTAACTGTATCATCAGTGCGCTTACTCAAGATCTATACATTCCAAGCATGGTAATCTCTGGTGGCACATTGTCCATATCAGCGCCAGTCAAATGTGGTGATTTGGTAATGACTGGAGGAACACTTGATATTGACGCAGATGTAGCAGTTTACAAGACTTGCTCGCTAGCAAGCGGAACTGTCCGCGGTACTGGCTATAATACCATAAACGCGAGTGCACTGCAAATGGAATCAACGTCGTCCAGCATTGCATATATCTATTTCTACAGCATAACGGTACACGTTTGGTCTCGTTTTGTAGCACGAGCTTATCAATTGAATTGTAGACTCTATCAAGGGTCGCATCTCCAGCTCGGATCATCTACAACGACCGACATCGGTGGATCTTCATTGACATTCGAAACGGATGGATCAGGGGTTGTGGAAAACAAAGGTATCTTGTCAGTGATTGACGCTGAGGTAAACATGAATGTTGGATTACACAATTTTGGTAAAGTCTATCTGAACAACAGTGACCTGTCTATTACAAAAATTTCTACTTGCAATGGCGTATACGACATCGAAACCAACAGCACGATGACTCTCAGCGACACATTATTTATGACCTCAGATGGATCACTACAAGGAAGTGGAGAACTGAAGGTGTCAGGAGGATCCTCACGTCTATTTGGAGTCACCCTCCAGACCTTGACTATAGCGGGAGGATCGACTGTGCTCAATTTAGGAGCTAATCAAGTGAAAGATGTGAGTGTAACCAGCGGTACACTGGAAATAAAAGCGTCTTATAGCTTCGGTGAGCAAACTAGGAACCCAAGAAGGGTCGATCGTCTTTCTGTGAAAGGTGGACGGCTGGAGAGTGACGACAGCTTTCTTATCAACGAGCTTTTTCTGCAAGGAGGAACGTTTGCACTGTCCGCTGACAGCTACGTCTACGGTGTCATGCACTGGTTTGGAGGAGATCTGGCGGGTCAAACATACTCTCAGGTTAGCAGAATACGACGCGCCTTCCCTAACTTGAGTAACTGCATGTATTATATTTACAGGTAGCGTTTGGAGTAACTGGAAAGCTGAATATAATTGGATCTGGTACCCGGTACTTGAGATCTTGTAAACTAGTGATAGCTTCGGAGGCTACTTGGCAAGGTAATCTAAATATCTATTTGTACAACGGAGGATCAGTAGTCATCGGGCCAGCAGGACGTCTACTGGTTGATGCAACGTCTTCCATTCAGTCTGGAGACCGCTGTTACGCACAAAACGAATTTACTAACGAAGGCACAATAACAATTCAGAATGGACGTCAATTTACTGTCAACGTAGGATTCAGTAATTCGGGAAACACGATCGTCGGATATGCGGCTACGTTGTCCTTGAATAAAGCTAGCATCTGCGAGGGATCTCTTCTCCTTAGAGACGACTCCATTCTGATTATGACCGGTGGTGAGCATTCTATTACGTCAGACTGTTCGGTTTCACATGGAAATACTACAACACTCAGGCTGTTGGGAGGCAAGCTGACTGCAAAGAGTCTTCCAGCAAACGGAAAAGTGATCGTAAGCAATGGCGTTTTAACAATCCATGACGTCGGTAGTTCTAATTATGTAGGAGAACTTCAGATTACCCAGTCAGGTAAAGTTGAGATAGCCATCGTTGCAAACGACAAAACTAATCCCCTTACTATAAACAATGTGACAGTGAGCTCTGCTTACTTGGAGATAAATCGTTTCCTATATGTTGATAGATTGACATTACAATCTGGTGAGATACGTGGCAGCAGCGAATTCAATATCAGCTTGTTTGAATTTCAAACCGGTTACTTCACATCTAATATCCGAATCAACACGCACGTTGCAACTTTGACTATAGATGGCACCTCATCCCGCTATCTCCGAAACAGACGGATTACGGTGGGTCGAATGGCAGTCTGGAGAGGCAAATCTTACCCACTCTATCTTGAATACGGATCTCAGTTAGTCGTTGGTCAACGTGCAGAAGTGTTGATTGAATCCACACAAGTAATACAGAGTTCATACGGTGCCACACTCGTCAACTATGGTACGATACGCTTCAGTCCCTTCGTTCAATTTCCTGGGACGCTTTCTATTAACTCTAATTTTGTAAACTTTGGAACTCTATCAATCATCGGCCACGCAACAGTAGAGCACACACGTTACGAACTACATTCTTATGGAACCATCAACGTCTTGAGTGGAAATAGCACATTTAAAATGCACTCATCTACGACTTTCTACCCAGGGAGCAAACTGCAAGGAGATGGCCTTCTGTCAGTCTATAATGGAAAAACAGTATTTGGAAGTCATATCATAGCCCTAAGTCGCATAGAGATTTACTATGGTCAAGTATTTTGTACTGAAAGTAATGGAATACTTTCTGTGTCAAATATTAGGCTGAGGTATACTTCTAGCAAACTCGTTGTTTCTGGAAGTGTAAAAGCAGATGCTCTCTATCTCGAACATGGATCTGTAGAAGTGAGTCGTGAAATGAACGTTACAATTGCAAACGTGAGCAACTATGCTGTATTCACTACATCAGGAAAAACTATCGTGAGACACTTGGTCTGGTACGGAGGATCCTTATCCGGATCCGGTACAATTGTTGCTCATTCAGCCACAGTAAGGTACACAAACTACAATCATTATCTAGGATCTGGAATAACGTTTGAGCTTTTGGGACAAACAGAGTTTACGGGGAGACCCTTCAACATTTATCTCAATACTGGAGCAAAGATCGTCAATATGGAGAGTGGTACTCTGCTCTTCACAGACGGCCACGGTATTGGATCATATGGAAGTGTTCAGACAGTAAGTCTGACCAACTATGGTCACTTTCAATATGATTCGGCGGAAAATGCTTCAAGTAGATTTTACGTGACTGTCAGAAACTACGGTACACTTATGATTTCCTCCGGCACTGCCTTATTTTATGGAGAGTTCACAAATATGGGGTCTATAGCATCACTTGAAGGCGCATTAGTGCAAGTACAGTCACTATTTACAAGTCAACACACGTCATATATATACGTCGAAGGTAAACTGCAATTGAATGCTGATTCTATCGTCTCTCCGCGTCTGTTAAAGGTGCACGCATTAGAATTATCTGGAGGTTCGACTTCCCTTTACTTGACGCGCGGTACCGGAAACAGTATAAGAGCTTTGACGTTAACTGGAGGGACTTTGACTGTTCCAGTAGGGTCTGAAGAACCCACAGTGCTTTCAGGATACATCAGCGCGGGAACCCTTAGAGTTTGGTCTCCTATTACCTTTAGCAACGACCTACTAGTCTCGGGAGGCTATTTTGACAGCCACGGTCGTGTAAACGTGACAACGCTAATTATAGAAGAGGGAACGGTGTCAGGAACCAATGAATTGGGCTCGATCTATGCCGATGAGCTGGAAATTCGTGATATTACGGGACGCAGCAAAGACATAACAGGAAAGAGTATTGTGGTGACGAGGAAAGGGTTATGGTCAGGAGCTTCTTATTCTAGCTTTTCAATCAAAAGTGGTTCTTCATTGGTCATAGGACGAGATGCTACTATGAACATCACACACCACGAGTCCACGGCGATAAGTGGAGACGGTAGTATCACTAACAAAGGAATACTAAGTCTTGGAACTTTAGCAGACAGTACTCCAAGTTCACTGATCGTGTACCCTAATCTGAATAATGACGGTACCCTGACCATTACCACCAGCTCTCGCGTTCGTTTGAAAAACATAGAATCCTGTACTGGATCAATCATAATTTCTTCATACTCAGAACTAGAAATTGAAAGATCGCATTCCAGCGCATGTTTGATTTCTGGAAATCTTGTCAAGATTCTAAATGGAGGACAACTGCACCTTGGCAATGGCACGGAAGATAGATTTCGTTTCGGCAGCCTCCATGTAGCAGGGGGTGACGTTGTAGTAGACAGTTCCAACGTTTACATTGACACTTTGATTCACAGCAGTGGTACAGTTCGGGGATCGACTGCAAACTCATCCCTTACTGTGCGCATACTATATCAATGGACTGGTGGTACCATTGATGGAGTCACTATAAAGTCAACCGGTAAACTAGAAGCGTCTGGTTCGAGTCTCAATCTCCGCTCAGGAATAATACAGATATCCGGTAATGCTAAACTGACGTCTAGTGTATTTACATTTCAAGGCAGCTCAGTACTGCATGTCACCGATTCTGGTTCCTTTTTCGCGGAAGGCCAAGTCACTGTTAGACGTTCGGGAACAAAAACTGGAGTCTTTGTAAATTATGGATGTAGAACAAACGTTGCCAGTGGGAGCGTATTTGATCTGCGAAACGTTGTTGTTCGCAACTATGGCACGTTAGTTGCCAGTGGGTACAAGAGCGTTTACCATATTTCTAGTTACGTGTCTTCAGTTACTGGCAAAGTAGCTCTCACTGGCGTGCAGTCCGAGCTCAACCTCTACAACACAGACTCGAGGAGTGCACATTCGATATACGCCTCGTCTCATTCTTGCTCTTCCTGTCAGATTATAGTACGTGGAGGCGAGGTTCGGTTTCAATCAGATTCAAAAGCAGAGAGCATCATCTCTTACGTCAAAATCTTAACAGGTACTGTGACCTTTACAGGAGCGGAGACCGATCGCTCGGTCACAATTGACAATATGCTAGTGACAGGCTACAGATCGTTTCTTCATCTCACAGCCATTGCCGCTATTGGGCGACTAACTATTGACAGCTACGGAGTAGTGCACGGCAATTCCACTGGAGTGAAACACCTGACGTACCGTTACGGCTTCATCGGACTTAGCAGCGGTCTCACAAGCTACATCAACACTAACAATCTCGACGTGGACTCCACGTCGCCAAAAACTGTGCGTCTGTGCCACCTGACTGTTACAGAAACCGTCAAAATCAACAGAGCAAGTCTTTATCTCTCTAGTGGCTCACGTTTGACGGTCGACCTCAAAGCCAACCTTACAATGCTCTCTGACTATTCCACAATATCTTCGTCTAACAGTCAATCATCAGCTGGTGGTGCTGTAGTCAACTATGGACTTATTTACACAGAGATGGATTCAAACAAAGATGCAATCATATCTGCCCATTTGAATAATGAAGGAACTATTCAAGTGTCCCAAAGCAGGCTTCGTTTACAAGGAACGACAACCCACAGCGGAATTATAACAGTAGACAAACATGGAACTCTATTATTTGAGGGCTCGTCTAGGAGCCATTCCACTACGTCCACGAGTAAGATTACTTCACTTGGCATTATCTACTTTCAAGGAGGAATGTCAACTTTCCAGTTTAGCTCTATCGCTGTGACTGCAATGGTAATACAAAAAGGGACGTTGGAAACCAAGTCTGTAGGATGTGTAGACGTTCTTAATGTTACTGGAGGAACGTTTACGGTTTCGTCGCTTACCGTAGTCAAAATTTTGGGGATGAGCAGTGGCAAAATTACTAGCTCGTCTACGCTCTCCGTCAATGGCATCGCGCATTGGACGGGAGGAACCATTGCTAAAGTAGGTTCCGGCCAAGTCTACTTCAACGGAAAAACAATCAAATCGTCATCGGTTTCAGGAAGTCCCACTATCACTAATCCAGGTTAGTTGCTGTTATAGATTCTTCTTACATTGCATGACTCACTGAACATTGTTATAGACACGTCTTGTCCAAGTACGAGTTGTTCAAATTGCCTAGCTAGTGCCAGCTGTGCTTGGTATGCTGACGCAAACGCTTGCAGGCTGAAAATCTCCATGTTAAACAACGCAGCATCGTGTCAGACTTGGATTACCAGTTCGAGCAAATGTCCATCCGGTAAGTAGCAATCACTGCATCAGCTTATCTGAAAAAGAAAAAAATTATGATTTAACGTGTTTGATAGCCAATCCGTGCAACAAGTACTTTGACCAAATCGAATGCAATTTGGATTCTAAATGTTCGTGGTGTAATCCGGAATCACTTTGCATTGTCAAGCAAACACAGACGTGTGTAAATAGTGGATCTAGCAATGTTGCCTATTGGACAAAAGCTGCCGATGGCTCTTGGTCTGACAAGACCGCTTGGAGTACCGGAAACGTTCCTACCTCCGTCCATACTGTGTTTGTAAGTGTATCAAGACGCATTACCGTAACTACTCAAGGCACGATCAAAGTGAAGTCACTAACGGTCGGTTCGGCTAATGGAGCTCAGCAACCAACATTAGAAATTGCATCATCCTTTACAGTAGAAGCGTTAAACGTACTGCAAGGCGCCACGTTATCCGTTCGTCATCACCTCCAGTGGACCGGAACAGCAAAAGTTTATGGCACAATAATATGGAATCCGTATTCACATAACTACAAACTAACTGGAGGAGACCTAAATGTCTACGGATCATTAGTAATCCTCGGTTCTTATTACCGCTATGTCTATTCACACATTCGGATCTACGGCCGTGGGTATGTGAAAACCGACGGTTATTCTCTTTACATGACAAGCAATAAACAACTGCAGGTAATGTCCGGTGGATATCTAGAAGCTGCAAGTCGTGGATACATTTCACGGAGTGGATCCGGAGCCCAGTTTATCAACGACGGCACATTCACCGTTTCTCTAATACCAGCTAATAATAACTATTATGTAGACATATCAACGACAAGTAAAGGGTTCATCAGCGTAACTTCGGGAAGCACACTTTCTCTCAGATATGGAGCGACTATCAGCGGAAACGTAAACGTGGAATCCGGTGCTCAATTTCAACTGACTGGTTCAACGGCTGCAACGCTACAGAAAACGAGCAGCCTAACTGGAAACGGTACTCTGTACACGACAGCTCCAACTACCATCCAATCATCACAGCTGGACGTAGGCAGTCTCAAAATACAAGGAAGTGTGTCCATTGCTAATGTCGCTTCCATTAGTTCTCTCGATCTGCTCTCTGGTACTCTAACGTGTCTTTCTGACGTCACAGTCACATCTTCCATGCAGTGGACAGGTGGTTATGTACAAGGTCCGCAGAGACTACTTGTACTCGGAGAGCTCAATCTTCGCACAAACACACGGCTTATTAACGGTCACGTGGTCATTGCCAATCGGGCATTTACTTCTCCGTACGCATCGTCCATCGGTTTCTCAACAAGTGGAGCTTCCACCATTACGGTACTTCCTGGAGCAACATGGGACATGAGTCAAATGTCGACTCTCTCTGTAATTTCCAAAGTTATCAATAACGGTTCCTTGGTTATTGCACCAGCAACAATGGTACAGATCAGCGGGGATATCGTAAACGGCGGTGACATTACTATTGTTCGAAACACACTGCGTATCTCAGGGAGTAGTCTGACAGCCTTGAACGGTTCTAGTCTGACAGTACTTGATGACGCGCAGTTGTCTTTATCCTCTAGTACATCTAGTGTCTTCGATCTAATGTCTAATGTTACTGTCAAAGGGAGTCTCAGTCTTGCCAGCAGCAAATTGAATGTTAAAAGTAAGTTGATGAGATGGGCAGGTCGCTTGGTTGTTAGCTACAGTACCCTGACCACTTACGGTACAGTTCCAATACAACTTATGAACTCACTGGACGTCTCGTACTCTACTGTAATGATAGACGTGCAGACTCCCGATAATCTTACCATTGGATTCTTGTACGTCTCACCACGGTCAACGGTAACTCTGGGATCAGGCATAAAAGTTAACTACTGCCGCTTGTACGGTACACTGGAAATAGGACCACCGAGTGGAAGTTCTAATGGTCTTGCAGTACACGTGGATGTTCTTGAGTGGTCTTCGGGAACAATAAGTAGGAGAAAGGCAGTGTCCGGGAAACCTCAACTTCGCGTTCTCCAATATCACGGCACATACCACACATCCAAATACATAAGATCAGTACAATTGACTTTGTTAAACTTGTTTTGGGAACTAACCAGATCGTCTCATTACCTGTACTTTCAAGATGATGCGGACGTGTTTGTACCTCGAGGCTACAATGTTGAAATTGCGACTTCCGCGTATACTTATTGGTACATACATGGAAATTCAAAGCAGACTCGATTCACAATCAATGGAAATGTTATTGTGAGATCGTCAGATTCTTCAAGCACCTACAGCTATCTGTACATACGCTTTCCACTTGATGTACGTGGAAAACTGGACATCGTTAGTGGAACCGTTTTTCTCTACAGCAGTAGCTACATCACAGGAACACTGACTACAAAAAGTGAAGGCCAATTGTCCATGTCAAGTGCGGTTCATACATGGACTAACTCGTCAATAGTCGACGCTGTTGGTTTTGTTGGTGTGAGGAGCACGGCGCGTCTTTCTATTGGTTCGAGTGCGGCAACAATTTCTACTCTGTCTGTATCCGGATCTACAGCATTTGTTACAGTGGCGGGTATTCTGGATACCGTTACGGTGAAACGTCTGCAACTGTACAATGGAGTATTCCAGTGCTCGCAAGACTGCGTTATCACAGATGTCTTTGAGTGGCGTGGTGGAACCGTAAGAACTAGTACTGACAATGCATCAGTTATTGCTGGTCCCAACTGCACAGTTACCACTGTCTCTAGAGCATATTACTATGTAGGTCCTGGTGTCTTCTTGATTCAAGGAAAACTTTCTGTCGATAGCGCTTACTATATTTATCTCAATGGACAGCTGGCTATTGATAAAGATGGAAGACTTGACATCTACTATTCCATGTCAATGGCAAGTAGTAGCAGCAAAGGAGCACTGACCGTGCATGATGGAGGCACAGTCCGCGTCCATCATGGTGTACGATGGCAAGTACGCACGCCACTCTACAACGCCGGTGAAATGATTGTCGAAGGATACGTGAACCTTTTTGGGTACCAGACTCTAATGGGATATCACAGAGGCACTTTGACATTACCAGTACCATACGGAACGTTTGCAACATCTGGAAATGGGAGAACATTCAACTTGACATCGGCAGGAACGGTGTCAGGAGTGGGAGTGATCAGACACGATGCCGGAACTTTGTTAATAAATACAGACCTCGACTCTCAAGGCTCGTTTAAAGGTAGCGTGTATCTTGTTAGTGGAAACATCAACATTCCAGCGTCGACAGCCGTCAACATTTCGTACGTCAGTATCAGTTCTGGAACACTAACACTGGCAAACACTGGCACGTGTCATGTCCATACACTCAATCACATTGGGGGAACTCTAATAGCAAGTGGAACTGGAAGATTCACAATCAGCAAAATGACGTTTCGAAACGGTCTCCTGAAAGGAACACAAGATCTACGCGTAACTCAATCACTCATCTGGGGTCGCTCTGCCACGGTGTCTGGGCCTAGATTGCATCTATACATAGATGGTCTTTTGGTTATTTCCAGTTCCAGTTCATACCGTAGCACCATCGACACTGGCGCAGAGGTCGTCATTAACACGAAAAATGCTATTTATCAATCATACTTCTACGTGCACGGAATTCTTAGAATTGCGAAAGGAGCAATTCTCCGTCTTCAAGCTGCATCCGAACTGGGGTATTATCGTACCCCAGGAACTGTGGTCAACGAAGGACAGTTGATGGTTGAGACAGAGAGTATAGGCAATTACTATGCTCGAGTAACACCATATCTGGACAATGAAGGAGAGCTTTACGTGCGCACAGGTAGACTAGTTATTGACAGTTATGCTGGCCAGATCGCTGGTGGTCTAGGAGGAGTTATTCGTGCGAATATTGGTTCAGTTCTCCAAATCAGTGGAACAACAGTAATAGCTGCCAATGCCACTCTAAAGCTTGATGATGCTACCTTGACACTCTATTCAAATACGTATCTTAACATGCGCACATCTGTTTCTGTCTCGTACGTACAATGTTATGGTGGCACGTTCTATGTATCTTCACCAGCGGCTTTGACAGTACTCAATGATATGACCATTCGTTCAACTGTCTCTGTTGCAACCAAAATAACGGCACGTCGAATGTTTCTCAACGGAGGGTATCTTAAAAGACAAGGATCTAACGCCACTATCTCGGTTTACGAACTGCAATGTACGTACGGGACGATAGGTTCGTCGACAGCCAAAGTTACGGACTTCTGGCTGACAATCACTGGTCCGCTCTTTATTAGTCAGAGTACTACATACATACGCGCATGTGGAATATTATCCTCTGAAACGACTACTATCACCGCAGGAGGGCGCATTTACCTCCAAAGCTCCGCCGTGTTTCGCAACGATGGTAATCTGACAATCGATCAAAGTAACTTTCAAGCCAGCAGCGGCAAGTTGATAAACTTCGGAAACATTAACGTTATTGTTGGAGCGTCATCAACAGTCTCGATTTCCGGTGAATTCAGCAACTACGGACGTCTGACATCAGTCTCTGGACGCTTGCAACTGTACAAAACAACAATGTACCGTAATTCGGTTCTCATCGTACAGGCACAGGCCGAGGTTCAATTTGCAAGTGGAAACAGCCGTTTCCTAGCAGGATCAATTTTGGATGTACCTCCAAGAGCATCAATAACTGTGACTAGTGGAACGTTAGAGTTCCTCACAAACTCTACCGCTACGCAGTTCTCCAGGCTTACAGTAAGAGGGGGCAACGCTATAGCGCACCGTGGAAGTGCCATTACGAAACTTGATTATCTGAGCAACACCGGTGGTTCACTGACTCTCAACAACTCCATTGTAGTAACTAAAGCTGAGCTATATGGTGGAACCACTACTATTGGAGGAAAAGTCATTTTCAACCAACTTTTAGCGAAGACCATGACTCTACAAGGAGGGAGACAGCAAGAGAGAGCCATTCTTGAAGTGAACGACTTTATTTTCACCAGTGGTACCATCAAAACGTGGGCGTCTACCGGTAGATATTTCATTGTAAACGTGACCAACTCTATGCTCATTGACTCCTATTATCATTATTACTGGTGGTGGTGGTACCACTATTATTATCATACTCTTGACCGGTGTGACCTTATCAATTACGGCACAGTGACGGCTACGTTTGCAAATAGGTTTTATTTATACAACAGCGCACGATTTATTAATGCCGTGACTGGTACGATGATTCTAAAATATGCAACCCATTTTTATGGATCGACGCAAGGCACTCTTCTCAACTACGGATCGATGTCTATCGGATCGTTCGATACCATTAATTTGTATGTACCACTGGTGATAGCTGGCGGTACTGTCACCATCTCAAAAAGGCAACTCATACTTAGAAGTGGAGGATCGTGTACCACGTCAAATGCTGCCATTAAGATAGAGACAGACGGAGTATTGCAAGTGTCCGGAGGAGTATTCCAGTGCAGGCCGTCTGTCATTCAAGGCAGTGGGACGCTTAGAGTTACATCAGGATCTCTGCAGTTGACTTCGGGAAGATTAAATGAATTTACGGATATAACAAGTGGAACTCTTCAAATTCCAGCAGGTCAGAATGTTGAGTTCTCGAGGGGATTACGACTTGCTTCAGGGACATTAAACGTAGACGGCGTGGCAAACGTCAGCTTTTCGATGGAGTTCGAGTCTGGAAGGATGACGGGGAAAGGTGCCGTCATTGTAGCAAAACAGGGTCGGATGACGACAACAGGATACGTTTACAATGGTAGATTTGTTTATGTTCAAATACAAAACCACGGATTAATGGACATCAGCAATCTAGTATACTTTTATGTAATTGTGAGAAACGAAAAATCAGGCACAACTCAACTGAGCGGTACTACACGGATTCACGGCAGTACAAGCTCCGGTGGGTTCGACAACTTCGGTCGTCTTATCTGTAATGCTCATTTCGGAGCTTTCTGCTACATCACAGTCCCATTCAGAATCTACCGCCGTCTTGAGTTACAAAGTGGAGAACTTCGCGTCACGTATGCAGCTCGTCTCGTCGATGGTTGCAACGTGACAGGACCGGGGCAACTCACCTCGACGTCGGTCCTCTACGTCGGAGGGTCAAGCTACTCTGCCATACGAGCGCAGGCGGGAATCTATGTCACTGCTTCCTTCTTCTCTTACGGCACGTTCACGTGGTTATCTGGTGATATGCAAAGTGCAACAGACCATTGTTTCTCTCCTTACAGCGCCAGCAACCCATATCTCAATCCGTTGTGTGAAGAAGTGTACTTTATGAACGAAGGTTCGATGGTTATCGACGGCAATAGTTATAAGACGTTACATGGGAAAACACTATTTATCAATCAGGGAAAGCTCAGCTGGGATGCCTATCGATCCTTTACTCTAGCGGGAACGTTTGTAAACGCTCAGCGTGGAGTATGCACTTTCTCGCGAGTCACTGGATACACTCATAGTATTGCAGGATCAGGAAACATAACCAACTATGGCACATTTAACATCAACTGGACATCGGTTTACATGAATTATATCACGTTTCAAAATTACGGTTCTTTCAACCTCAAACAGTCGTGGGCATACTTCAGCTACAAGACATTCACGCAAGACGGAGAAAACAGTACCATAAATATCCAATCACAAGGACTACGAGCAAGAGATTTTCAACTAAGAAATGGAATATTGCAGGGTTATGGCGCAATCATCGGCACAGTCACAAACACAGAAGCAACTATTGAGCCAATCCTTTCTATCGATGACACTCCATCCCAACTAACAATGTCGTCCTACACTCAGACTAACAAAGGCAAGTTGAAGGTTGCTTTAGGCAAAAGAAGCGGTCGCCTCGTATCAGGTTTCCTGGCCGTGCAGCAGACTGCTAGCCTGACGGGTACACTTCAGGTGACATGGGATGGAAAAGAAGTGACGGACCGTGATGTTAACGTCGGTCCTCTACCAGCGTTTATCTCATACAAGACGCGCAACGGCAATTTCAGCGACGTTGATGAAATACGGGCTGGAATTCTTGCTCCACAGTTAGCTGTCTCATTCAACAATACTCACGGCTCGCTCAAACTTGAATAAACTGACAATAACAATTATCGGTTATACAATAGGTTAAACAAATGGTCGCCAGAATGTCATGGTCAAAACATAGACTTAGTGCCGAACGCATTCTTGTACTTGTCGTATTATTCTAGCTGCTCTGCTTGCTTCTGTCTTATAACATTATGTTTACTGTGGCTATATATGTATCAATTGACACTTCGAATATATATATATATATATATATATATATATATATATATATATATATATATATATATATTGATACCTTGTGCGTTGTCAGCCTGAACGAAAACGAGCGTCATGGCGTTTTGAAGAGCGCTGCACGGATCTGTTGCCGTCATCTGCACGAGCAGCTAGGGAACTCAGCTGGATCCATAGTATCCTGTATGTGGCCACACTGTACATTGTGAGGCCTAGATAAGTTGTACTCCAGTTATCTGAATACCGTTTGTGTAGAAATGAAGGACGGTCGTTTGTGTTTGATTATATTTGTGGTTTGTAATTCAAATCAGGTTTACGTGAAAGTCTGTTTGTTACCCAAGGACGTATTTGGTAGGCGTTTAGACACTAAAGTAAGAAACAACTCGGAAACTACGGTAACTATCACGTGAAGTGACGCAAACATAAGGCTGGTGCGACAATGTCGGACCGCTGGACTGTCTAAGTACGGAACAACAGAACAATAATCCTAACCGACTGCAATTCCAGCTGCAAGTTGGGACTAGCTTGTACCAGTACACAATCAGTAAATGGAATATGAATAGAATACGCACGCACGCACGCACGCGCGGACACATACACACACCGGCTGTTTGTCTGTCAGTTTGTCTGTCCAATACAATACGTATTTCAAACATGATCATTACTAATTAGAGACTAAGAATGAAATAGCTATAGTTCAACATGCCCCATGCATATATCTATCAATCTAAAATGTCTGTCTGTCTGTCTGTCCGTCCGTCTGTCTGCCTGTCTGTCTGTCTGTCTGTCTGTCCGTCCGTCTGGACAAGACAAGCTAGAGATGGACAAAGCCATTCATAGTTCTATTCATTAATTAAAACGAAGAACAGTAGGAAAGTAGAACTTTTAGTACTGCAGCAAGTGATGTAAGTAGTGACGTTTGATGACAATAAAACAAATCTGTCTGTCTGTCTGTCTGTCTGTCTGTCCGTCCGTCCGTCCGTCTGTCTGTCTGTCTGTCTGTCAATTTCATTTATTGAAGTACAAATTCTACGTTACATTTCTAACACTAAATACAAGCCATTTACTGAGTTCAGCTTTAGTTTAATGCAAACTACTTTGATAGTCTCTATTGTGTATGTTCTCATCTACTTCTCCAGGGAAGACACGCGTCAGCTTGTGGAGGATGACTTAGCGTTACATCGTTGTAATGTCTGTCTGTCTGTCTGTCAAATACATATATTTCAAATCCAAAGAAATTTTCATCAAGAGCTTAAAAGCTAGTCTTTAAGTAAAGTTCCTCTAAATCAACAACAAGCACCTAAGGCTACAACAGATGACCCCATAGGGGGTCAGAATACATTTAACCACTTAGTTTAAATATTCGTCAAGGACACTGCAAGATTTTTGTCCAGCTGAAATTACTGCCATCTTCTTAGAGATCACACTTGAATTGCATTGCTGCAGCTTGATCGAAAATCGTCGTCTCTAGTGTGTTTTGAACTCAGAAATGTTACGTCGTCCATTGTCATCCCGCCACAAAGCAGAGAGGACCCTCAAGTATTCAGACGCTTTCTCCCCTGTCAGTGTGTGCGTGCATGTGCAGTTATGTAACAAAGTTTATAATTAAAATTAACTTAGCTATAGTAATCCTAACCTTCAAATGGCAAGTTCCGAATCGATCCGTATACGGCGTAGTGAGTCCTGGGCTAGAACGTAAATACCTTGCAGGGCAAGGAACTCACTACTTCTCTCGACTCGGAGGTATAAATGAGTACACATTCTCTAACTGGAGTAGAAATCCCGATGACCTTGGAAGCAGTGCCATGCTAAATCCGCTTTCATAGATACGCTCTGGGATCTTGCTTGGGCTCGAGACCTCAAAATTGCGCTATGGTCATGTCTGAACTGTTTGATGCCCTAGATTAGCGAACGGAGGTGACGGACCTACACATTTTTCTAAAAATATTATGAGAAAATCATGAGAGAGATCATTTTCACCAAATGTTGTGCTCTAGACCTGAAGTTATCACTTTCCGGAATTTAGCGAATTTTAGTGCTCCGCCGCCCTGGTACCAATTCTGATAATAAAAAAAGCACTAACGCGCTTAGTTACAGAAAGCTATTTGCGCAATTATTGGACGCTTGGAGAACGAAATTTAATACTATAATAGTGTATGTTGTGACGACATGTCGCGTGATTTCAAGAGAGATGTAGCGATGCACTTCGACTCGTTTTGTTGTTGTTGTGTCAATACTCGATCAAAGACTTCATTTGCGTTGTAGTTTACCTTTAAAGTTAGCTGTACTTTCCAAATCTTTATCTAATCTACCATATTGTACATACTGTATATCAATATCCCAGAAACATTTTCTCAAAAGCCATTTTCTTGTAACATGTTTATCTATAGCTAATTGCAAGCCAAACACTGTGTAACAAACACACACAAATTAACGCGAGATGACTAATACTGTCACAACACGTAATAGAATAATTATTGCAGCTCGTCTATCTGATCAGCATATCGATATTCAACATAAGCAGTTGACAATGCAATTCTTATACGTTTGCCAACTCAATAATAAGTCGTTTAGTCTTGTTTGTCGTTCTTGTCACCCTCCGTTGCGCCACCAAGTGGTTCACTTCCTTCATTTGCCTGATCACAATCTTGTTCAGTTGCCTGCGTTTTCATTTGCTCATCTTCAGCTTGTTTCTCTTCGTTCTCCTCTGTTTCATTGGTTTCTGCTGCTGCAGCTGGAACGTCTCGATCGATTCCCTTCTTGTTCTCGGCTTCCCTTGACTGCCTCGCAAACTCCCAAACATCCGGGTCTTCATATCGAGAAACAGAAGGAAATTCAGCTTTTCCTAAAGCCCACTGCTCGGCCTCTACTCTCATAGCCAGTCCTAAGTCTTCAACAAGAACTGATCTTAAGAAGATCCCTGCAACAACATAAACAGATCACATGCGGACTAGCTCTTACAAATTAGCTCTAGTAAAAATACTGACTCAAAACTTTTTCAAGAAATCTACTATTTCGGCCTTTGTCCACAATGGTGACTTTCCAGATTGTTGTTCTCTCAAAGCCTAAAGCCTCGACAGCATCATCAGCCTAGGAGTTACTAAAAACAGTCAGTTGTGCACAAGAGAGAGCAAACGATTACAACGTCACCTCGCCCTTGGCTCTCAAAAAGACAAACATACTGTCTGCTTTTGCTCTTCGAACTGACATCATGCTCACGTGGCGAACTCCTGCAGCTTTAGCAATCTCAGCACAACGTACAACCAGATGCAAGTCAACGCGTTTGAAGTTTTCCTATAGAAAACATTACGCAAAGCTTACCACTCCGACATCAATTAATTAAAATTAAAACAGTATGTGCAGTTACTTCTGTGTTGCCAGGCAGCCGTCGAGCCTCAGCAAACACAAGTCCAACAGCCAAGAAAAGAACATCCTTCCCCTCAAAGCACGATTTCCAGTTTTCTACAGTAAACTTCTCCAAATCAAAATCTAAAAGTAAACAACTATATTTGCAAACATCAAAACTCAGCCAAGACACATCATAAATCATATGACAATTCAATTACTTAAGAGAGATAGCTGTTGAAGCAAACAGAAAACGCGTTCTCGCACACACTAATCAAGCATGAATTTGAGCCAATATATATATATATATATATATATATATATATATATATATATATATATATATAGATAGATAGATAGATAGATATTTAGACATGTATATATTTATACTTCTTACAGATCCTAACTGGGATCAACTCTACCATCTAAAGCTATTCTACATAACACCACCTTAGCATTGTATAACCATAGCTTTACAGACAGCTGCTGATGCAAATTACAAACCGATCTACTGATACCAGCATTGTTCAGAAAAGAAGCCCTTCACGCTATAATTTTAAGTACTTGTAAACTGTTCGGTGTCCATAATCCTAACGACTCCACCACAAGGGAATGAAAAATACCTCCAGGGTTCGAAATCATCGCATCATGCCGCTCATCTTTCTCAATCTCTCCTGCTGCAGCCGCTGCCCCTGGACAAGTGGCTGCTTGAACAAGGTAGGATGGCTGTAAGGAGTTTCAAACGGTCAAGTCAAAATACATATCAGAAGACCATGCTCGAAATTCGAGTGAAAAATATCACCAGGTCTTGAATTGCTTGTGCTACTGCATCGCATTTCTCAACGACGAGAATCATCCACTAGGAGTGCATTGAAGACTACTTCACAGAGTGCATTATGACGCTTAATTCTCAGATTCTGCTCTTGGTTGCAACCCAATAAATGATCACCGAATTTGTCAATGATTGCACCACATGTACAGCGCTTGGCATCAGAAGGCAAGTTGAAGATAGGAATGCCCAACCAGACTCTCAAAGCAACACTAAATTCTTTACTGGGCATGGCAAGGCCGAGGCTTAGGTTTGGCAATGCCCGCAACCATGCACCAGCATGTTGGCCAGAAATGGTGTTCAGTCTAGCGCGGTCTCGAATACTAGCAGAATCTTTGAGGGAAGAAATTAAATTAGAATCCAGCCTACTCTGCAAAGTTCGTTGACTGGTCATTTCAGTCCTAAGAGCTGTGTCTGGAATACTTTGACATAGGCGTTCATGAGCAACCTGCTCTCCTGGAAAAGTGTGCTCGTTTACGATGGAAAGTGACACTTTCAACTAAGAAAGTAGAGAATGGAACCGACATTTCAATTTACGAGTGGAGTTACAACTGGCAAGATAAAATGCAGGGGCACTTCTGCAGGCTTCCCTCAAACCAAGACCGCCCAAACGAATTGGCAGTGTGGCCTGTTTCCACGAATTTTCAGAAAGAGAGCAGTTAGTTATTCCTTCAAGACTCTTTGTTAAGTTGACATCAAAAAGCTGCAACTGAGACATGGCTTTATCAGGTGGAACAGTTCTGAGGAGATGGTTGATCTTGCACAATGAAAGGCATGATCTCAACAAATGTAACTATATATATATATATATATATATATATATATATATATATATATATACATATATATTTGTATATAATACAGATAACACATATCCGCCCTAATATATATATACATATATATATACATATATATATATATATATATATATATATATATATATATATATATATATATATATATTTCAACGGTTATCATACTCCTAGATAACCTACCAACAATGCAATTACCAGCGTTCTAATTACAAATTTTGCCAGAGGGCAATAACGTGTTTGATGACCTCACCTATTTGATGACGTCATATTTTACTAACGTCCAAAGATTTTGTTAGTCAATAGAAAAATGCAGTAGTTGTGAGGTTGGTTTCGCAACTATCAAATAACTCAGGCAAGGTCACCAGTACATGTTAAGTGAAATGGTTTCTAATAGAAAAATTGTATGTAGTAAGTGATGACTTTCATACCAAAATTTGCCTCTGGATGTGTGACACTGATAGTATCACTGCCAGCTGCGGTGGAACAACTTGCAAGTTGGGCATGAAAGAGCTTCGGAGTACAAGAACTATTAGCGTTTCTGTTGCTTGAATGCCGTACTGTTTGTTTACAATAGAAGTTGTGCTCAAAGTTGAGAGGGCAGCATCATGCCACCAGCTTCGACACCACTGGCTACAGAAATCTTAGACATATGGACCACAGGAGCCACGGGGGTCATGCCTCAGGCCCCCAACCAGCAGCCTATGGTCACTATGTAAAAAATAGGTCATCGCAAAAACGAGCTACAACTGGGAGGAAACGAGACGGCAGTGAAAACCTACACTACGCGCAGACGTCCTGGGTACACGAGGCTACATTTGCCGCGCTTTGAGGTTTGGCCCCCCAACCTGAATGCCATTCCTACGTCACTGGAAACGTTTGTCCTTCTATTGACCAGACACAACATCAACACACTGTCATCACACATTTTACACTCTCCGAGTCTTTACTGAATAATGACTTCTTACCAACAATCTCTTGTTTCAGCTTCTGCATGTCAGAGTCTGTAACTTTGTAATTTTCAGGAATAGTAGTTTCTCTTCTGCCCAAAGACAGAACTTCAGTATATGCCTAGAAACAATGCAACACGCGTCACAATTATATAAACACAATTAAGTCGTCTAGTGAATACATTATTTAGATTCTCTATCTTTATGGCGTGGCTGATCCAGATGGGGCAACCCGGCCATTTGGCAGTATTTTTTCTTTTGCTATAGTCTGCTGTACTTGTGTAGGGCGTAACGCACGCTACAGAGGTACCGGATTTCCGAAAGTGTATGGAGTCTGTTCTATTTCTTAACTTAACACGCTTGAAAAATTAGTTTTTCTAGATAAATACGATTCACTAAATGACATTGGGTAATGCCACACAGCGAATATGTACTATCTATGCATTCACTTGTGTTTCCTGACTAGAGTACTTCCCTGACAAGTCGCAAAACTCTTCCATCATGCAGATCAGTTGCAGTTGTTCTGCAGTCTTTTATTCAGCGCATTGCCTCAGAAACATCATTAATATTAACTTGTGACGTCATCTGTCATTTCTGCGCTGGATCCGCCACTGATGTGTACGCGGCTGGGATGAGAGTGCGCGACGTTCCTACATACATGGAGATCATACAATCTATCGACCTGCATATTTACGAGTGAGGCAGGGCTAAATCTGCATTTATTAATTTTATAATACACAACGCTCAAGCGTCGCGTCGTCTTGTGTGGGGTAGCACGCGTCGCGTCATGCGCGCTGTCTAGGTGTCCCATTAACAGAATCATGCACACCAGGGTTTCAGCACGCTGCAGACGTCGCTGCACGTATTCTTGAACTGACCATTTGCGCTAAGATTTTCTACTGGCACAACTCTGCCACAACCCCAGCCTGCTAGAAAACCATTTCCATACGGCAACTTGTACAGTTTCCGGTTTGACGCTCAAATAGTTACAACTCGATTCTATTTGCATGGACGCGTCGCGTTGACCCATTTACAATTTGAATTGCGACCAGACGCGATGCGATGCTCAAGCCGTTCGTATATTGTAAATGAGGCTTCCAGGAGTGGCTGCAGTTGAGAGGTTTCCCTCGACCTCACAATGGGCTGTCCTGCACGTCACTGTCGTCAACCGTTGAAACGGACTTTATAAGCAGCTCGTCGACACCCCTTGTGGTGTTTCTACGCGAAATGGGAGTCCCAAGGTGTACTGAATACAGAAGCAAATTTCTTATTCGACAAACACACGCGCGCTAGACCGCACGTTCTAGTCAGTATCGGCAACGCCCACTTCCGTCTGTCCACATGTTTGTATGTGCCGATCGACACGACGCCGGTCTCCGATCGTCGTGAAACGCGTTGGCCCGGTCGAGTTCCGCCGTCCAAGACGAACGGTCGAGTCGGATTTCGGCCAGAAACGAGACTTTGGCGTTCTAAACGAGATGAGCTGGAGTTTGTTTGCTCAATCAATTAACCGAGTATGCGAATGTGATGTGCGCCTGCCAGCCGTTGTACGCTACTTCCCAGACTGCAAGATGCGCCGGCTCACTGGGCCGCTTTTGCGTGCGTGCGTGCGTTCGTGTGTCACGGTAGATGCGTCTTCTTTGCAGAAGTGGCGTACAACGATAGATTGCCACCACCCAGATTGCCACCGCCCGTAGGGCAGGTAGTACTAGTCAGTCTCTAGTTATACATGTACGAATACGACGCCATTCCTCCACTTTCCGCTTCAAACTACATTTCCTAATTGTACGTAGTCTATATTATCTACGTGTTGCCTGATCTAGAAACAGAGTGCAGCTACAGTGTACACATGAAAGTACTCACAGGAGAAGAGACGAGTTCGCCGAGAATGCACCTTCCAATAGCTCCAGTTCCTCCAACAACAACAGCTCGTAAACCTCTTGCGCTCGCCATTTCTACAAGACCACACTACCACGAGGAAGTTAGATCCGGTTAACGGGCGTTAGTATATAGCGCACGCTATGTTACACTCCTCACTGTCCGATTGTCTAGGTATATGTATACGAAAGAAATAAACTAACGTTCTTAACTGAAAATCATGGACACATAGCTATTTCCGGCCTAAACTTAACTCAAGTATGTCATGAGTGAAATATGGTTACAACTACACCACAGTCAATTTAATTAATAAATCAGGCGTCTAAATGTAAGAGATTCAATCTGGATGACGTTACGAAAATGATTTGTCACAATTTGAAAGCATCAAAAACGGTGCTGAAGCCGTAGGCATTAATTAATATATTATATATCGAAAGAGCTACATATGCACTCTGAGTCTGCAAACAGTTTGCCTAGGAGTCTTTCGTGCATTGTAAACAGGGAGAAATCGATATCAAGTAGGAACTTATTTGCTTAATTAATCATTTTTTAGACTTTCGGTGCATTGTTGCTCTACCTATCTATACACATTACAAAACCGCTGTGTGTGTGTGTGTGTGTGTGTGTGTGTGTGTGTGTGTGTGTGTGTGTGTGTGTGTGTGTGTGTGTGTGTGTGTGTGAGTGAGTGTAAGTGTTGGCGTGTGCGAGTGCGTCTGGGTGCGCGCGCGCGTGTGCGTCTGTACGTGCATGTGCTTATATCATATGCAACAGCGTATCTCGCCACCGAAGTCTGCTCGAACACGCAGAACCGATCAAGGTACGCAGTAAAGGAGTTGCTTTCTTCCAGAGCTTTCTTCGGACGACGCCATTTCTTGCGGATCGAACCCGCTTCCACTCGCGCCCAATTTCTTCATCGGATCTCCATCAAATGTAAAAATTTTTTCCATCAAATTGATCTCCATCAAATGTAGCACGTTTGTGTGGCAGTCTCTTAATGTGTCAAGAAATTGCGCCCTATTTTTAGAGAAATAACAATTTTATAATATAGAACAGCGATGAATCGTGTAATTTCAAAGCTGGCAAGTTTGTTTCACCAAGAACAGGACAGAACATAGATCCTTGGAAACGTATATCAATGCTATCCCCTCCACAGAGGAGACAGCTCTACCAGTAGCTGTTGCACTCCAAGTGTGAAATCCATTCCAGCTCCACGTATGAAACCTACTCCCACTCCACGTGTAAAGCCCATTCCAGCTCCACGTGTGAAACCCACCCTACATGCACTGCAGTGGAAGCAGATGCTTCACGCTGTAGGATTTCCTCCGAGGTTGGCAGATGGACGTACTAGAGAACAAGACCCTCAATCCTTTCTGACAAGCTCGCGTTCGCAAATCCATCTCGAAATCGTCGAGAAAATACTATCACTAAACGGTGTAAAATTTCAACTGCTTCTGGAAGTTCGTCTTTACAGGCAGACTCCCGAAGGCGTAGACTAATGGAAGGAACCCACATTCAGAAGTAAAATGGAGCCCCTTCTTACAGCTGATGAGATCTCAGAAGCGTTAGACAAAAGACTCCAACGTATCCTAGGATCATTGAAAAATTTTACCAATGAAGGAAGCGGATAGACGGTGGATGGTACCACAAAGTTTGAACTGTACATTGCACATTACAAACCGATCTGCAGTGCCTTGGCTCCTATCTCCCACTACCGAAAGAAGTGCAAACGAAAAGCGTCGTCGTTAACGTTCGAAACAGACAGCTGTGTACGATGGGCTCTGCGTTCGGCGCTCTTCCCAGCAGGCGCCCACACTGATCAACCCAGCAAATACCCGGCAGACGATAAACTGTGTTGGGAAGGTATCAAGGAACCAACTACCATCAATTAAACAGATCGATTTCGTGGAGAAGCAAAATCCCAGGCTCGCCATCAATGTCTTCGGGTGGGACAAAGATGTGTATCCATTCCAGTTATCCACGAAGTCTGAGACAATCACCAGGATCAACTTCCTTCTCTTTGGCAAATGACTTAAGCAACACTACCTGGATCAAGAGTCTCAATCGTTTACTCAACAGCAAGAACGGTCACCATATTTTATTTGTAAATGGTGTCTACACGCATAGACCAGAGAAGAAGAACTACTCGAACAACACAAACCCGACTGTTGAAAATCGGACGACGACCTATCCGAGTATAGATGCCTGAAAAAGGTAAAAACATACTAAACTTTCAGAACTACCAAAACCAGCTCAAAGTCCCTTACATAATCTATGCAGACTTTGAGTCTCTCATTAACAAGATCGAAGGACCCGCAAGTGATCCCAACAAAAGTAACACTCAGCTCATCATGGAGCCTGCGAGTTCTCTCACATCGTCGTACGGTGCGACGGACAAACTCAACAGTCCGTCTTCTACCAACAACCTAATTCTACTCGACCCTTTCTAGAGTGCCTGCAAACAGAAGAAGCCAAAATCAAAGATACCAGCAAAGATATCAAACCTATCGAGATGACGACACAAGATTGGATAGATCATCAAAATGCAAGACTGTCACATCTGTGATAAACCATAGTCGTACCCCTTTTCCGAGATGCCATCGACGAGTACGATCCAAACACAGGTGAGTAGCACGTAGGCGCCTCACACAAGAGGTGTCACTTTCAAACCATTAAAGAATCCACCGATAAGTTTGAACAAAGCACGTGTAAGTTGGATAATTCAAATCCAACAGCATAAGACCCCTGTAGAACGCAAAGAGATAGAAGAAGAAGAGACGGGAAGGAGAAAGGAAAAGAGAGAAGTTCTGTCGCACCTGCAACAAGTTGCTCCTCAAATGAAACTAATGCGATCGTATCAGAGACCACTGTCACATCACATGCACGGCCATATCGAGGTGCAGCCCACAACCAATGCAATCTCAAACTTAGACTGCTACAACCATTCCCGTGCTCTTCCACAATCTTCACAGATACGACAGTCATCTATTGATGCAAGCCATCTCTGAGGTGCAAGGCAACTCACCTGCATTCCCAACAACCCGGAGAAATATATCTCGTTTCTCTCGGACAGCTACACTTCGACGGTGCTCAGTTCCTGTTGGCCTCACTCGACAGATTGGTCAAAACACAAGATCCCACCACTATGCACATAACTAGAGAATACGAGCCCAACGACGAAAAGCGCAACCTACTCTTGAGAAAGGCGTCTATCCGTACGAGCACATGGACGACTGGGCAACGAAGCCTGCAACGGAAAAAGAGGAAAACGTGTCCGATGTACCTGTACGACTAGAATCGCACAACGTCTGCTAACGCACTAGCAAAATATACGAGATAACGTTTGTGAACAGCTCAAATGGGAGTGTATCCTAATTGTAAGCATTTTTCTCCACCACAGAAAGCGACTGGGTCTGAGTAACAGCTGGACTAGATACCTGAATGGTTGCCTTACAAGCTGGTATTTTGGGCCGCAATCAAAACCATGTTCTGTGATGTATCACCACGATTTACCTGCAAAACTGTTAGCACCTAGAAGGTTCCTCCCATCACGTCCACAAATTCGAGGTATACGAATCGATCTTTTGTTAGATCATAAAAGTGCCCTGACGTTAAGCAATTATCGAGTGCCTTAGTAAAGTTTTGAGCCTATTTATGTTGACTGTAACGTGCTAAAGAAGAGTATTATGTGCATGGAGCGAACGAGTAATTTAATTCCAGTAGACACCTGAATATCTTCACTCAACCTAGATCTAGACATCAGTAATTCATTTACAATCTAGCTGTTTTCACTGTCCCTACATCTGGCAACAATAGGGTAAGAAATGAGAACGAACAAAGTAGGTGGAATGTCAATATCAGCGACATTAGTAAGCCAGTCAGAATTTGACTGTTTTCACTGCTTCTAGATTTGGCAACAATAAGACATAAAATGAAAACCTACAAACTCACTTAAGATAGGTGAAAGGTCAAAACTACCTTGTCTGCTATCAATAATCAGCAATCCCAGCAGCGTAAAAAGATACTAGAACTACAGTTTACAGTTAAGACGTTCATTTAAACATGATTGATTGTCTGCTGCATTGTATCGTAGATTTCCTTTACTTGATTATTCGGTTTTTGCAAAATTTGAAAAGCATGACACCATTTACACAGAGGTGATACACCACAGAACATGGTTTTGATCACGGGCCAAATACCAGCTTGTGAGGCACCCATTCAGGTATCTAGTCCAGCTGTTACTTAGGCTCGGTCGCTTTCTGTGACGAAGAAAAAATGTCCACAATTAAGATACACTCCGCATCCGGGCTGTTTACAGACGTTATCCCGCATATTGTGCTAGTTTGCTAGCTGACGTTGTGCGATTCTAGTCGTACAAGTACCGTTACGAAGCTTAGACATTGATGCGTATATCGGACATGTTTCTCTGTCTCTTCGTGCAAGCTACCAGAGAAAGCAGCAATTGTAACTCAAATTACCGGGGAATGTCCACAATTAGGTAAACCTACCCTACAGGCTGCAAGCACCCGAAATCAATTATTACAAGTCCCCAGACGAACTCTGTTGTCTCTTGGAAGTTCTCATCGCCAGCAAGAAAGCCAGTAACGAGAGCAATGCTCTAGACAATGAGATCGTTGAGATCATCACCGAAAAATACTGCAAAAAAATTCACAATAATTATGTAAAGTAATAGTATAGATATGGGTCAAACACAATCAAGCTGAAGTATGACAACCCGTCAGCTCTATGATCAACTTAAAATACATACGAAAGCGATGCGTATGGAATTCAAACTTATTCTACAACTCGTGATGGCTATTCGAGAAAACAACGATAGAGTGTTGACCGATATCATCTTGGATTATGCGACTCGATTGTATCGGGAGAAAGAGGTTACACAAGCGGAGTACTTGGATATATGCAAACGTATTTGCAAAACGAGAGAAAATCTTAACTAATTCTATATATTTAACGCCATGCATGGGTAAAACAGTCATTTCGTTAGACAGCGCTCGTGCGAGAGGTTCGAGTTCCGACTTCACCGTAGAACTACGTCCACCTCTTAGTCTTGACAAGAATGTCGATTATAAATTGGCATTTATCTCCAGTAATATATGGTATTCGTGGTACAATGACACGACAGCCAACAATCTGTTCAAGTACCACAACGGTACAGGGTAGAAAGATGTTCGGGTACCACCGGGTGCTTACAACATCACAGACTTGAACTTAGAAATCAAACGGTTAATAAAAAAGAATGGTGACGATGAAGACGATGTAACCATACAACCCAATTACAATACCTTAAAATCGCGAACAATTCTCGCTAATGGCTACCAAATCGATTTCACAATCAAAAATGGGTTGAGATCTATATTGGGATTCGAGGCAGAGATCTTGGGAAAGCATGGAGTGTACGACAGCGATAGACAAGTCAACATCACCGACATCCACTCGTTGTTGATACGATGCTCTCTTGTATCCTCTAGCTAGTTGAACAGTAGTCCAAGCGATGTCATCTACAACTTCTCTCCCGACAAACCACCGAGATGGCCCCTCTCCATCAAACCGAATAATTTGATCTACAGTCGAATGGGTATAGGCGAGAACAACTATCCAAAATCACCATACGCGTAGCCAACCAGGATGGAAACCCCATCGAATTTAACGGACATAGAACGACGTTCTTACTCCACATCAAATCTATGTAACATATAGGTATAGCGGCAACCACGTTGTGCAGACGCAATCTATTGTATCGTAAGAAAATCGTCGGGGAATCTCTTCTTGGCGAAGTGTTGGATTTTGCCAAGAACGTATTGAAAACGGGGTCTAAGATGGTGTTGGACACCATCTTAGACTGGGTACGCAGAAGGCTCTGGACACGGGAAAGATCTATTCAAATTGAGTGCCAAAACGCTTTGACCACGGGGAGACAACTCCTGAGCACGGGTAAACAATTAGCGATCGACACGGGCAAGGATTTGACGCAGAAAGCGATCTTTGTAAGGCTCAGGACCTCGTGACCACTACAGTGGGACAGATAGCTCCCTCTCTCAAAAAAAAGATCAAAACCCTGACCTCTAGTTCATAGGTCCAAAAACTCTTGCAAAAGCGTGGCAAACAACTCGTCGACAGCCAATCTCATGCTATCTTGAGATATATAATCGCGGATAGTGGTGTCAAACGATTGAAGTGATTTTATGTAACCTATGATACAGCGATGGAAGCGTTGAAATCGTATCCCCTTACTTACACGTGTTTGAACCTCACATCGAGACCGACTCATCACCGAGTTTGAAGACATCGAATATCTTCCCAACGATTCCAGCAACATGAGCAAGCTCGGAGAACACAAAATAGAGACCCGATACCTGGACGAATACCTGCGTCCTCACAAAGCGGTAATCGAAGTCCGAGGCAAGTTGGTGAAGGCCGACGATTCCAATTACGCCGCTACCGATGTCGTCACACTCGTCAACAACGGGTGGTCGCTCTTTTAACCTATCCAACACAAATCGACGACCACCTAGTCGAGGACGTCAATCAGTACCTATACCTCAAGCCAGCACGATCATAAATTTGGTCTAATTCTTGGACGACTACGGTAGAAGTACAGCGACCAATATGTTGTGGTATCGCCATACCGTCAAGAGTGGTGCGGAGCCTAACAAGTTTGGTGTTCCGGGAGCAGCTCTGCTACCATCTACCAACGTGGGAGATAGTGCCAATCCTACCGGAGCTCAAATTCGAGCACTAGACTTTGCCAATACACTCAGAAATCTCAAGTACAACATGAGATTCCGCAGTAGGCAGGAGATCACGACGGACGCAAAATCGGTCACCATGTTCCTACCCTTGAATGCCGTTTTGGGATCCCATCGGATCATCGACACGGTTATGATGGGAGTGAAGTACACCTACATCATAGAAAGAAGTTCACCCGACAACTATATCCCTACAGCTGCCGCTGCCGCTGCAGGTAAATTCAAAATTGAGCATTTGTTCGTATGGATGCCCAAGGTTCGACCGTCGCTCTCCGGACGGACGCAATCGGAGGCTTTGTTGGTGGCAGGCGCACAGCATAGTCTCTACTTTGAGAAAGTTAGAGTGTACAGAAATCAGTTTGGAGCCGCCAAATTGAACCCCACTTACATTTTTAGGTATGTCATCGACCCATTTCAATATTGGAGGAGGGTGGAGGGCGCAATACCAACAGTCGTCGTCGTAGTGGATGGTGGTCCTACAATGAGAACACCGGATAACCTCTCGAGGTTCGCGGTAAGTTCCGATGCCGTACCACCAATCGTCTTGTTTGCACGTACACAGCATCCTATATCTATAGGTTAGATTTTCTCATCACAACCATCCTCTTCTTCGTTTCATTTTGTACTTTTTGATATAGCGGGCGTTTGGTGCCCTCTATAGCGGTCTACATAGCGGATGCAACCAGACATCCCTCGTACACGTATTCCAATTCTCACACCCCCTTAAATTTTCCACCACACTCACATTTTTAGGTATGGGATCGATCCATTCCAATTTTGGAGGAGGATGGAGGGCGCAATACCGACACTCATCTTTATATCTATACGTTCATTTCTTTCATGTGTCTAATAGGTGTTTGCGTCTCGGGCACCGAGTGGGGATGCGCGCCTTCGACGAGGGAAGATACTAGACAGACAAATGTAATTCATACCTTAAACTCACGGACGAGAGCGAAATAGATGGGTATAATCACAAAAATAGTTATTTGTATTGGAGAGATCCAAATGAAATACTTAGACCACAAAATTAAGCATTTGTATTGGAGAGATCCAAGTGGTCCAAAGAGGGCACTTTAAATACTACTGTTATCACCATTCTAGGCTAAGCATTGTAGATGTGCAATAGTTTTGTGTGTATTAACATCTGTCATATGCTTCACATATCACATTTATATCTATAATATTCAATTAACGCTAGAGTGGCCTAACACAGTCAATCCTACCCTGGTCTAGACATGTTTCCATACTTTAACCGTTTCTAATATTATCAGATAGCAATCCATAGCAGATGACATATACAGTAAATAGTCGAAGAGAACGCTACATGACCACGTCTACTAGCGCGCGTTAGGCCGTACCGCTTTAAATTTGAGTCATGTAAACTTTACAGATTAAGTACTACAGTACTGTCACATTACGAGTCCATTCGCAGCAATTTGAATTCATTTTTAAATCGTTCGATATAAGTGGTCATTCATTCTAAATTATTAATATTTGATTTATTGAATGCAAGAGATTTTCTAGACCAAGACAAACTATGTCTATACATTTAGACAAACCTCAATTAGACCATATTTTTATACTGCCGGTGCACTGCTGCTTTCTATACATAAACCCGTTGCGAAATAGAAGAAAGCGTGATAAATCGATGAAATAGGTGTCACTAACAAGTACACTTCAAATGGCGTAAACAACCATGAGCTAAAGTGTAGTTACTCCATCTAGGTAGTCTTCAGTCTAACCCGTTCATTCGTCAAAATCTAAACCGCTTTTGGTTCCTCATTGTCGCTAGGTTTTGGCTCAATTTCTAATTCCGTCGCTTGCTCAGTGGTGATTGCGTCGTCCTTCGCTGTTCTATCTGCATCTTGACCCTCGCTGCTCTCGCCTGTACCATCGCCTTCTGTTGCTGCAGCTGGGACCGATGGGTTGTCTGCAGCATTCACCTCAGACTGTTTTGACTGTCGCACAAAATCCCTAATGGCTGCATTGTTATATCGAGAAACTGGAGGAAAGGCAGTTGTTTTGAATGCCCATTGTACAGCCTCTGTTGTCATACCACAAGCTACATCTCCAAGAGCCATAGGCGTAGCAAATATCTCTGCAACATAATAAACATGTTACGAGAAGCTGATACAAATTTCGAAAATAGAAAATATACTGACTCAAAAACTTTTCTGCTAATCGAGCATCAGCCCCTCTGTCTAATAAACCAGGTCGCCAGATAGATGTTCTCTCAAAGCCAATAGCCTCAACCTCATTTTCAGCCTACAAGCGTCAATAATGAATGCATTGTTACATACATGCATGGTTATATATAAACTCAATGTGACTCAACTTACCTGACCCTTGGTTTTCGTGTAGAGAAACCAACTGTTTGCGTTTGCTCCTACAGATGAGACCAAGCTTACATGACGAACTCCTGCCGCTTTGGCAATCTCGGCACAACGCACAACCAAGTGCAAGTCGATGCGTCTAAAATTCTCCTTCATAAAGTATTAAGCGCAAAAGCTGCAATTTCATTTATCTCTACATCTTACAGATGTGCACTTACAGCTGTGTTGCCAGGCTGACGTGAAGCTACGCTACGAGTTGTTCCCAGCGCGCAAAAAAAGACGTCTTTGTCTTCAAAATGTGATTTGTTATTCTCCAACGTAAATGTCTCCAAGTCAAAATCTATAGAGAATTAATTCGTGCATCAATATAAGAAGTGTTGCAATGACCTAAGTGCAAAATCCGTATGTGCCCAGGATTGATCCAAGCTTTGCTCTGGGAGGTCAAACTTCGTCTTGGAAGACAGGAATTACTCACTTAAGTGTGGTTATTGGATATTTTTAAAACGCTCTGGTGGAGCCTAGAGTGAAGAAGTTATAATTAGATGGTGGAGTGAATGCAGTTGTGGCAAGTCTTGGAGGTAGGTCTCTATCTATGCAGGTGAGACAATGTCTGGTTAAAGATTATGGATAGCAAACTGTTTCCAGATTTGGTGTATGGTTGTCATTTTTGGGGTACAGGGAGATTATCTCTAACTAGGATGGTCAACACGACATACGAAAAAGGCATTCGACGCGGACTATAGGGATGAATCAACGAGACTTAGTACGAGAAAGGCTAATCAGTGATTCATTCCGGGAAGCAGCAATGAAGGCAAGATCCAAGATGTTTAACAGAGGCCGTTTCAGTCAACTAACGAACCAGTTTCGCGGGACTGGCGTGTGCTAGAAATACGAAAATATTAGTGTAGTCGGTAGCTTTAGTGTGTGTTGTGTATTTTGTGTTTGCGTATTCCGTCTTTGTGTACCTCATTATTAATATTAACAATATTAGACAAACATCTGTGAGAGGGCTCAGCAAGCTGCTCCTATATGTAACAACAGCTCTTCAACAGCTCTTCTTGGACTTTCGTTGAAAGTTTCACAATACCTATTATCCCGTAAAAGCCTCAAAGGATACTAAGCATAATTAATATATTATACATTATTATATTACAAAAAATCAGTATAATTTTATTCTTCTTCATGTCTGCACCGTCGATTACTATATAGTAACACTGTACCTCTTCGTGCAGTGAAATACTCTAAGTACAATAAAATATGCTAGAGGTGCCCAACTGTAAATTTCTTTTCTCGTGTTGTATAATATCCATATCCCAACAAAGCATATTCAAGTCCACCATCTAGCCAATATCAAACCTAACTAACTCTCTTGTCCCCGATTATTCTGCTATTATATTGCCATAAAAGTGTGACAATAATTCATGTAATAGTTTGGCAACAGCCTGACACCTGGTTATAGGCAGTCTTTCAGAGAACAATTTCAAGCAAGTATTGGTAATTCCCAAGCTGTGTTCCCTAACTCTTCACAACCAACAAACAGAATACGCCACATGATCTGACTTGGTCATCATGTTTGAAATTCTAATCCATTTCTCCAGCAATAGCTGCAACACCCGTCCTGCGGCTAAGGCATTGACAGATGTCTGAATTGAATTTCTCTCAGAAATGTCTGTACAAAATCAAGTTGGAAAACATATAGCCCCTTGCTTGAAGCATGCAAGGTCGCTTTTTGCTCTCGTCCTGCACTGTGCATGTTCGTCAGTAAAGTCGTGTCCGTACACACATATCGCATCATGACGTTCAATTCTCAATGGACCTACAGTCAAAACTTTGATCGCCATGTTGGTCTATGATTTATGATTTGCCCACAGAAACATCTACATGGAATTATTGTGAAATAGAAATATTGCAGTACCAACCACAGGCCCACGCAGAGTAGTCCGTGTGAGACATGGCTATATAAGGCGAGTCATGAGTTGTGTAATGCCCTACACCTTCCTTTGCATGAGAAGCAACAATAAATTGAGTATCGCTTCGTTGCGTATGCTGGCATTGGTGTGAAGCTGTTTCGCTAGAGTGGAATACGGGACCTGCTAGAGTTGATGTTGCGTACTAATACAGTTGAATAGTCAAGTACGTGCAAGTCTAGTATAACATCTGACAAAAGATTAGTCAGTAAAATGTTCGGACATTGACATTCACCAATTATTGAAATCAGCAATCATTGAAATATATTGTCCAATGGATTTTATCAATCGCGCGCTACAATTAACTGAAGTTTAGACTAAACAGTGCAACACGCATGCTCGCTTCAAGTGCACTTGAGTGACGACGTAACGTAACGTATTACCCCGACTAGAAGAGTAGGGGCTCTTATTAGAACACTTGCTACTATGTGCCTTAGTACGGTGTGGTTAGGGAATAGGATAGAAGTAACGGAATTCCCTGAAGGATTGCAGACGGAAAAGACATCACTGATAGCCTTATTTCTGATTCTGATTTGGTTCCTTCTTCCACAAATAAATTTCCAGTGACAACTATTCTGTGCATCAGTTAGAAATGCTGTAAACTTTCATCAGAACTGTAGCTATCAGTGATGTTTTCCTTAGTCTATGATCCTCCAGGGGATGACTTCCACCCTATTCCTTAACCACACTGTACAAAGGCTAGCACATACTGGTAGTACCAAATGTTCTAATAAGAGTCCCTGCCCTTCGAGGCGGGGTAATACGGTATGCAACAGCATGACTGTCTTCAAACAGAAGACTCATTGCTGTACGATACGTTAAGACATTGTCAGCACGAATACAACTTTCGTGATTATGCAGTCGAACACCATGCATCAGCACGTTTCTAAGTGTTTACTACTTCTTACCTACTATCACTTGTTTTAGCTTCCTCATTTGAGCGTCCGTAATTTGGAAAGTTTCAGGAATAGTAGCCTCTCTTCTGCCCAACGAAATGACTTCAGAGAAAGCCTGCAAAAATTACGTAAACCTACTACATGACATTGATTCACAACTTCGTACAATAAAGTTACGTGTATACAGAAGCTCATTGCTCTAAAGTCTCTTCAGACAAAAGAAGGACATATAACGTACTTATTTCGTACGTAATAATACCGAAAGTGCAAAAGACGTTTACACGTGCCTTGCAGTCGTTCACTGACGTTTACAAATACATGCAGATGTAGACATTCTATTGATAAAAACAATATTCCTACCAATTCCAACTAAGAGGACAAACTGAATGTACTGCACCACTATGAGTAACGTTCCTTCTAGTTCTCGAAAGACTGAGCACGCACTTCCAATTTGTCTGTGATATGTTGGCACGCTTCTTGCCTTAGCCATCTCCATTAATGTGAAAGCCCATCACTTACTTGTTGAAAAGAGACGTGGTTACCGTGCGCTAGTGAATGAATGAATGAATGATATATTTCTGTCGCACCTAGTTATCCTTACTTAGCGCGCGCTAAGCAAATCACTAGCTGCCGACGCCCCTCTCTAGTATGCCACAACTACGGTTAGTACCGTACATGATGTAGATGTTTATGTTCTATTACTACTTTTGCATGCAGTCTAAGATAAGTAAACAATTACGTACAGGTGAAGAAACGAGTTCTCCTAGAAGAAACCTTCCAAGTGCGCCAGTCCCTCCAACAACAACAGCTCGTAGAGTTGCCATAGCGTCTATGAAGTCCGAAACCGTCTCGTGCGCAGAACAGACTGTGAGACAAGTTAACCAATGACAGGTCTAACGCGCGCAAGGATTATAGACACTCCCCACCAATGCCGTTCCCCGTATGTTGTTCTGAAGCAGGGTGCCAACTGGCGCAATGGTGCCACAGGGGGCACCAGAGGTTGGTCTTGGGCACCAAGCAAGCAAAGAGCGGTGATTCCGTGAACACAAGGCATCACTAGCTAATGTCAATCATGTGTCTGTGTGCCTACCTGTCTGGCATGCATGCATGCAATGCATGTATGCCCTAGCTAGCAGAACTTCCCCCTCGATGAATCTCGATATCCCTGTGCATCCACTTCATGGCCTATCGTCATATACGGAGTTACGGCTGAACGGGAAGACGAAGCAGCATTAGGACGATGCCAGACAAATGCATTTCAACTCGGGAACACATACCCTAGATAAACAGGGGTCGACTCTATTATTTACAACATTCAAAGGACAGGTATTCGAAAGAAAGACGCGTCTTTATCGCGCCCCGATCTGCTGGAACATCCAACAACTATACTCAATGCCGATAGTACTACAACAACCGGCAGAAGACTGCACCAGTTCGATCTCAGCATGAGTAGTTGAACACCAAAATGGCGACTTCCTGCATTGTGACGTCACGTGAAAACGCTCTATATACATACCTATGTTAACTGCATGTCATATAAAATTGTAGATACAGAGTGATGCTAGACAATTGAATTATTATATCTAGAGCTGTAACTAGATGTATAGTAGTCTTACAGCTTAGAGTGGGCTTCGGACTCTAATAGAGCTGTTCGTTTTCATCCTTCTAAAAATCCCGTATATGTACAGTACACACCATACCTGACTGTCGTTCTCGATGTGCTGGAGACATTCCTTTGCATTTCAAAAGTAATATCTAAAGCTCCAGTCCCCATGCCATGCATGCTCCTTGCTACATGCCGCCACCACAATACCCTCTATTTAGAAGCATGCGGAAATAATTAGTATTCAGAGAACGTTAGTTAGCGTACAGCTACGATACGAGAATTGTAATTCAGCTTGGCATTAACCTAATCAGCACACATCCATCCTAACTATTTCAACACAAGCAGCAGACAACTCAACATGCACATTCAATAGTCACGGTTTCCAACTCAAAAAAAGACGTTCATTCTTCTTGTTTGTCGTCATTTTCACTTGCCGCGACGCCACAACTGCCTTGATCACAATCTGGTTGCTGACCGGTTGGCTGCTTTCCCATTTGCTCATCTGCAGCTTGTTTCTCTCCCGTTTCATTACCTCCTGCTGCGGCCACTGGAACATCTGAATTGTCTTTGCTCTTGGCTTCAGCTTCTTTGGCCTGTCTCATAATCTCCAAAATATCGCGGACTTCGTGTCGAGAAACTGGCGGAAATTCGGTTTTCCCTAATGCCCACTGCTCTGATTCAAATCTTATAGTCAGTCCTAGGTCTCCAACAAAAATTGTCTTCATGAAGATTTCTGCAAGAACAAATGTCACGTGCTCAATCGTATTAATTAAGATAGCTAACAAACCACGATTACTGACTCAAAAGTTTTTCAACGAATGTTGCATTCGGGCCTTTGTTCACAAGCGATGGTTTCCATATGGATGTTCTTTCAAAGCCTAGCGCCTCCACAGCATCGTCAGCCTAAATGCTATCGCTATAGTCAGTTGCTCACAAAATACAAATAATCACAAAGTCACCTCGCCCTTGACCTTCATCATGTCAAACATACTGGTTGAGTTTGCTCCCGAAAAGGACAACATGCTCACGTGGCGAACTCCTGCAGCTTTAGCAATCTCAGCACAACGGACAACCAAATGCACGTGAACGTGTTTGAAGTTATCCTTTACAAAGTAATATACAAAGCCTGCCACTCCAACGTTAATTAAATTATATCAAGTGTGTGCGGTTACTATTGCCCTGCCAGGCAGTCGTTTAGAGTCGTTCCATGTGCGTGAAAGTGCCACAAAAAGAACATCTTTGCCCTCGAAATACGATTTGCAGTTCTCGACTGTAAGTTTCTCCAAATCAAAATCTAAAAACAAACACCTACGTATCAACAACAAACCATGCTGAATATAGATATAATATAGATATAATAATATAGATATAATAATATAGATATAATAATATAGATGTAATAATATAGATATAATAATATAGATATAATAATATAGATATAATAATATAGATGTAATAATATAGATATAATAATATAGATATAATAATATAGATGTAATAATATAGATATAATAGTATAGATATAATAATATAGATATAATAATATAGATGTAATAATATAGATGTAATAATATAGATATAATAATATAGATATAATATTAACATAGATATAATAATATAGATATAATATAGATATAATAATATAGATATAATAATATAGATATAATAATATAGATATAATAATATAGATATAATAATATAGATATAATAATATAGATATAATAATATAGATATAATAATATAGATATAATAATATAGATATAATATTAACATAGATATAATAATATAGATATAATATAGATATAATAATATAGATATAATAATATAGATATAATAATATAGATATAATAATATAGATATAATAATATAGATATAATAATATAGATGTAATAATATAGATATAATAATATAGATATAATAATATAGATATAATAATATAGATATAATAATATAGATGTAATAATATAGATATAATAATATAGATATAATAATATAGATGTAATAATATAGATATAATAATATAGATATAATAATATAGATATAATAATATAGATATAATAATATAGATATAATAATATAGATATAATAATATAGATATAATAATATAGATATAATAATATAGATATAATAATATAGATATAATAATATAGATATAGATAGTACACACAGTAACCAAAAGCGGATCCAGACCCCTTTTGGCTCAAGCCACTCACTTCCACGCTTAGTGATCAACATAATAGCCTTCAAAACTATATCACAGACGAAACAGCGTGTTTTTTGGGACTAAGGAAACATCCGCCTGACGTACGAGGAAAGCCGATAGCGTACTTTATGTATCCCAGCAAACGGATTTTAGCAGGACGTAGAGTTAAGATCTGATGGGCAATATAACTAATTAATTTTTCAGGTATAACGATAACTAATTTCTGACGTAGATAGTTAGAGCAATGCCCAGTCGTCAGTTCATTTTCCGGAAATTCATGGATACTCGTACAGTATCATCAAATAGTATAACGTAAGTACACACCATAGTCCTAATCGAGTCTCTAGAACCAAGACGACTCTCGTGCTAAAGCCCTTTACGCCTCTAAAAAAAAGAAGGCGTGCATTTATTATCATTGGCATTGATCAAAAGCTTGTATCATGAGACGCCTTGAATTAATTAATATTGTAAGTAAAAAATTAGTGTTTGCAAGTGAGAAAAACGTTATAGGAAGCTCTCTGTTGTCTCAAACATTCCAACACAAGACGTGTGAAGCATTCGTAACATTCTGATAGAACAACCATTTTCCCTTCTTTGGGCAAAGGGCCATTGCAACAGAATGGTCTCATCTCTGCATGTAGACTTCCTGCAAGGGATTGGCATTTGCTTACTTTCCTAAAAATGTTGCGACTTCACTCACAAGTACAAACTAGTGTCATCGCGTCATTGCCGTTCTCAATTATACTAAATTAACAGACAGTGTCACATCCACGTGCACGGTCATCTTGCAAAGCATCATCGCAACTATAACTATAAAACTGATCGTCCGCATCATAATGCTGCAAGTAAGATAAACAATGAAGCTATTAACGTTGGTCGATAAACGAATGCGTCAATCAATGTCTATAGTGTCTGATCTGTGCTGTATCAGCGGTTAGCGTTACGAAAATTCAACTATAGAGTATATTCGTCACCAAGCATGTAAGTCTTCAAGTTGCGGATCAATCTTGCACATGTATTGAACACAAACTCAACGCGTGCCCACGTAGTTCATTGTACTAACCAAACAGCATACTTGGACGCCATGCACAGGTAGGGAGCAGACTGTCAGTACAAACGCATGTCGTCGAGGTAGAGTTAATGCTGCGTCAAACGTTGAACATGGACATGAACATGCACGACTACTCTAGTCGTTACTGTGGTAGCTTGCATGCTAGCGAGTACAATCAGATCCTAGACACTTTACTGAGTTCTTCTTACCAATAATCTCTTGTTTCAGTTTTTTCAAGTCAGACTCTGTAGCATTGAAGCTTTCAGGAAGAGTAGTTTCTTTTCTGCACAACGATAACACTTCGGTGTAAGCCTGAAGAAAAACCATGCAACACACATCACAACTTCGTACATAAATAATGCATTTGTCTATTTATCTTCTCCAACTACGTCATCATCATAGGCGTCGGAGGTGGTCCGAATGGCCTGTCATGGCTGGACCATGGCGTACAAGTTTCGTCCGGAAGTAAAAGGGGGAGGGATGGCTGCGCTGAATGTAGAATTTCGGCTGCACGCATGGTTTCGCTGCAATCGAAGTAGTCGGTCCGATTCAGTACCTAACTCAAACCCCGACATCTACTACCGATAACCCGGATATGCGTCACTCGTCAGTTATCATTCTCAAGTCCAAGCAAAGTATCATTTCAAATTTCGATCAAACAGTCTAGGCATCCAACGAGGCAGACAGTCACAGCGAGTTCAATGTCCGCTCGTGATTTGATAAACGCGCGCTAGGCCCCGCTTCAGAATGTCATACGGGGAACGGCAGGGGCGGGGAGAAACTAGCTCTCCGATGGCATTCCTCATTCTTTCCGACCAGTTAGCAATCCTACACTACATACTGTGTGTCTACTTGCAAACCGTAGGCTAGTTAATTAATTAAAACATGCGAACAAGCACTACACACGAACACTAGAAACCCACAGGAGAGCAAACGAGTTCACCAAGAATAAACCTTCCAATCCCTCCAGTTCCTCCCACAACAACAGCTCGTAAACCACTTGCGCTAGCCATTTCGTAGAGAGACTGCAAGAGCACGCAGAACGCTAGATCCGGTTAACGTGCGCTAAACAAACGCGCGCAATGTTACATGGAAGAGGTAGAAAGCTAGCGCGGCGCTACCTGGGCGGTCTTACTATTCAGCCAATTTATTGGCCACTAGTCACCTTTCAAGCCCCGTATTTCACCACGTGCCCACTGTACGTGAGTGCAACATCCAGATACCCTCTCGTGTTCGTGAGTCTCTATACTCTAGACTTTCTTGCTTTCCCGTGGTGGAAGCAACGCTTACCCGCGTTTGCTTGGCGCAAATCAGCCGAATTAATTAATTGGTGAGGCATTCGATGGATTCGTTCGACCATGCCTAGTTGATGAACTAGCTAGGCGTTGCCACATTTCGTAACTCCTCTGATTTTGCTTGATATCGGGTTAAGCAGGATACGCGAAAGTCGTACTATCTTGCACGTGTACCGTAGGTGACTGCTTTGCAGGTAGAAGTAGGAAGTGTGAACATCAGTCGCTGTCAGAATCCTACAGATATACTGGTAAAGTTAGAGTAAGGTGTACTCAGAGTAAGGTTTATTAGCACCAGTTGGAGGTTTAGTTACCGTTACGCTTTGACTGCATTGCTAGATAGAAGCCAAATTCGTCTGTGGGCGTTCCTTTAACACACGCTAGCTTTCTACATCACACAGAGTTGTGATCGTTACTCACCGAAAACGGCGGGATAACTTAGGATGTCTTACAATACAGCATTCTATAACGACTCGTCTTGTCTCACACAGACAACGAAGAACAAAGGTCGTGGAACCACGAAAAAACGGAACATTCTAGATCGATAAACCACTGAGACAGCGTAACATTGTGAAGTCCACATGTAAACATACATTCACTAAAGCAGCTCATAACAGTCATTATGTAGAGTACATCCAGACATACAGCAGCACAGAAACAAAGCAAACAACGTCTAGAAAAGACCAAATTCGCTTATAGGCGTGCCTTTAACGCACGCTAGCTTTCTACGTAATTTGTCACGTAGTTCCGAAAATTAGTGATATCTACGACGTTATCATATTTTACAGCGACAGCCCCGAATATATAGGAAAGCCGAAAGCAATGAGACTGGTCACGACGCCAGCTACTAGTTGTCTAGAGATGTTGTGTGCGCAAGACAGTGCGTATTTTTGTATTAATTTCCATGCAGTAATAGCCACCATATTCGTGTACGAAGTACTTTGTCTGGCAAAGTCTCATGGCGCTGCCGGTTCATACGTCAATTTGTACCAGGTAATCGGTTCTGTCGAGAACCCTAGATAGTCAACTTCGAATTCAATGAGAAATCCGTTTAATGAAACTAGACATGCTCAGATAACTATATATATATATATATATATATATATATATATATATATATATATATATATATATATATATATATATGATAACTTCCTAGATTACTCCTAATTTCACTGCTCAATGTGAGATCAATGAATATCAGATGGTTGACGTTGTAGTGTGATACTTTTTATTGCGTAATGCACGTTACCTAGTAAAGCACGCTATTCATTGGGTTCTTTATATAAAAGTAGACACACATAATCAGTTACTTTTAGCTTACGCCCACTCGGCTGTTGTGTTGCGCCAAGCGCCACCTTACATTTGGTGACAGGAGTAAAAGTGTTAAGTCTAGACTCTCCGCAAGCGTTTGATGGTTCGGGCAGATTACGTTTGGACATCTTTGAAAACATATATGAAGAAAAGAAAAAGGCGTCGGATCTTGCCTTGAAACTTGAAGAACCATGCAGCGTTTGAAAACTATCGACGACTGACAGACGAGGAGAAGACAACCTAGTCAACAACTGAAGCCCCGCTTTATATCATAAAACGAGAGTTCCGGTTCAGGAGGAGCCGATCGAATGCAAGCGGTGAGAAACAGCGTAAATGAGCAGAAGGTAAGGAACAGATTGAAGCGTTTGCTCGTGAGATAACTCTATAGATTGGTTGACTTATACGCAATTGGCTTATCCGAGTCCAACGACGTAGAGACACTTGCGCGAGACTCACTACTAGAGGGTTTGCCACCTAACTTTCAACTGCACGTAAAACCAGTATGAAAAATTGCTACGTGAACTTACAGATGTGGTGACCACTTACAGTTGGCGGGAATCGGAAAACAATCGCGCAATCATCCATCACATCCACCGGTAAGTCATGTTTTAGAACCGGAAACGCAGTCATCTGGGGAAGTCGGCGAAATTCAATCATTTCACGAGCCTAAAAATATCTTCCAATCAGTGAGCAGCCGTCAGCAATCGCCATGGCAACCAGGAAGATATAAGTCGCGATTGTAAACGAAACTCAAGATGTTTCTGTTAGATTTCTGGAAGTCCCGAACACATTGTCCGCACATTCGAGATTGCCATTGTTGTCTAAAACCTCCGCCAGGAATTGTACAGCTCCAAGCCCAGCGTCAAATCGAGTAGACCAGGCAAAAGAAGGGCGTGTTTCAAATCTTACAACCGCTAGACACGGACTCATTCGGTAAGGGCTACAATTTGCGATCGAAACTAAGCATTCTTAGTCGATACAGGAGCTGATATTTGCCTGCTACCGTACAGCGTTGTGGAGGCCAATAATTTACCGGTAGGTAAGACGTTGTATGGTCCGGCAACAAGTAATGGTCGATGGATCTGCTCTCCTATGTGAGGGCATGACTGATGAGTTAACACTAACAATCGGTCCGTGTAATGTTTCAAATTCATTCTACGTAGTCAGAGGACTTGAATACGGTATCTTGACGATGAACATACTGCATGGCACAACTAAATGTTTAAATTTACAACATTTAAAACAGTTGGGCGGCTGCTAGTTCGGTTTGTCTGATAAAATTCGGTCGAGTTTACTCACCAAACAGAATGGTAATTTTACCAGGAAAAGAACTGACAATATGGGGAAGAATTCATTCGAACGCTCCAACTACGTGGACAGGTGTACTGGATGAACTAACTGAACGGTCTGGTTGACCAGTGACCAATCGTCGGTGAGCAATCATTAGCGTCCCAACTTTGCGAAGATGAGAAAGGATTTGAGACAAGCGACTAGAACAGAATGTTCTAAAGACTTTAGAAGATACTTGTAGCTCAACGTGGCTGAATGCCTCGAGTGTCCAACTTGTACACGGTGTTGCAAACAAAACTAATTTTTTGTCATGTTTTGCAGCTGCACGAATGGCAGAAAATCAGAAGAAACAGCAGGCTTTACAAGATATTTCTACCTCAACGTGACTGCATGCTTAGAACTCGAAAGGTCCTACGAAAGAGATTTCGTGTTTTGCAGCTGCACGAAAGAATCAGCTGAACTGGCGGTAAGTACGCGGACGGCAGAAACGCATGCATAGCAAAGCTGTATAGAAGTGGCGAATGCATGCAAAACTTCACCTGGTAGATCACTGTCAGCTCCGTTGGCCGTTGATTGGGCCGATGCTGGGCATTGCCTAGTTGTCGCACCTATGAGTGACAGCTGTAGTAGCCGGGCTGACGTCGAGGTCTTTGGTGTACCGGTCAGTCTGGCGGGTGCTGACCTCGGCGAACCTCTTAGTCCTGCCAGTGCACGTCGCTGGCAGTCGATTGATGATGGTGCGACAGTGACGTGTGAGAAACACAGCGCGATATCTATACAGTTGAAAGTACCGTGCAATCTACGTGTACCAGTGTACTTGCGCGCGTGCAGATGCATGATGTATCTGAAAGCATAGCACTTTCAGAGTGTTTGACATGAAATAGTGGTACGTATACATGTTGTAATGCGTGTATGTCTTTGGATCACGGTGAGTCACCTAAATCCAAACGGCGACGTCTTGATCGTGAACGCCAACGACGTCGTCGTGCGAGCGAGAGTGAACTCGAAAGATCTAATCGTCTAGATTGCAATGCCAAGAATCAGAGTCGTCGTCGTTCGCGAGAAAGTGGCATTCAGTCGCACACGACGAAAGCGCGCAAAGTAGAAACTGTTGACGATCGTCAACTCCGTTTGAAGCTTCAAACATTGGCACTGCATGTCGCCAATAGCCGGGCTCGTGAGAGTGAGGAGAAACGCTCCACTAGGCTGGAAGCGGTTGCTAGACAGGTCGCTAAAAGACGAGCTCGTGAAACTGACGACGAGCGCGCTGTCAGGCTTCAAAAGGTGTCTGCGTTTTTTTAGTGCTGCTAAGCGAGCTCTTGAAACTGACGAGGAGCGTGCAGTCAGGCTTCAAGAGATGGCTACATGTGATTCCGATAGACGAAGTCGTGAAACTGACGAGGAGCGCACTCTCAGGCTACGAGCGATTTCTTCACATGTTTCTGATAGACGAGCTCGTGAAACCGACGAAGAGCGTGCTGTCAGACTTCAAACCGTGTCTTCACGGTTTTCCTGACAGGCGAGCTCGTGAAACAGACGAGGAGCGTGCCGCTACGCTCCGAGCACTCGCTGAACAGGTCTCTACTAGACGAGCCCATGAGACAGTAAAAAAACTAGCGAACGTAAAGCATACATGTCTCACCAAAAAGCTAAGCGACTATCAGTAGAGACTGATATTGAACGCTCAGAGAGACTAAAGCAAGATGCCGCTAGCAAGGCAAACAATCGCGTTTGTGAATCGTGCGTCGAAGTCGTGCGTGACGTTGCACGTCACAATTGCAAGCGCAGACGCGATAGTATGCTTAGCCATGAACATAGCGACGATATACCAGTATGTACAGCCGCGGTACCGTCTACTGATGATATCGCCGGTATCGGTACAAAAGCAGACTCTTCTTGGCGTAGTTGGAACACGAGCGCCTTCAAGCAGAAGGTACAAGCAAATTTGGTTCGCTTTCATGGCGAAATTTCTAAGTTGCATTTCTCGGAATGTGACGTTTGTCGTGAGGCGTGGCCTTCGATGAAAGTTTGCGTACAAGGTGAGTTGTCTATATGTAATCGTTGCCAGAGAGACAAGGGCCTTCCTAAATTGTTCTCTATCGAGTACAACGCGATACCGGGGCCGGTACCAGAATGTCTCGCTCGGTTGTCGGTTGTAGAAGAAATGCTCATCGCTCAGATCAAGCCGATGATGCAGACCTACATTTTACCGTACGGTCAGTACGGATACAAAGGGCACGTTATCTGTCTACCGCAAGACGTTCAGTCTGTAGCTACCGCGTTGCCACGTACCGGGCGGTCGGTAGGTGTGGTCGTCATCACTGGTGGTCATCGAGATTTCCGCGTCAGACGTGCTGTAGTATTGGAAGCTCTTCGTTGGCTCATACGCAATAATCGTTACTATTCTAACGTAACGATAGACTACGACGTTGTAGACGCGTTGCCAGAAGACGGTACGTCGTCCGATTTGCAAGTGATAGGACGATGACCTAGCCAGACTAGACCCAGAGGATGACGCTAACGTAGACGAGCAATCTCAGCAAGAAAGCTCGTCTGATGATGAGGACTTGCCACTGCAGCCAACAGTGCTCCCGCAGCTAGGTACGCGTAAGTGTGAGAACGATATCATTCGCGATTCGGTGAATGAAGGTGCCCGTACGTGCACGTGTCGCGCATGCGCAGTCAGCTGTATCTGATCAGATTGTAAATAATGATCAGGCGATGGCTACTGTCGTCGATTGGCCCGCTATTACCAATCAGTTGATCGACGAGTTTAATTCGGAAGGTTACTGGAGCAGAGCGTTTCCTACTCTGTTTCCGACGGGTGCTGGTGAGTATCTGGCGCCGAGACAGCGACTGCTAGCGCTCGGTCAGTACTCGAAGCATCTCATTCGCTATCGTGACGGACGGTTTGCGCAGCATCCTAGATTTCGTTACGTTGCACTGGACACCATGATGAGATGGCGAGCTCTCGAGACAGGCTGTGTGTTTGTCAAACAGAGAATTGGTGAAAACCATCTGAGCGTGGAAGAACTGAAGGATATGGCTAATCGAGGTGAGACTTCATTTGCATCTCGAGTAATGAGGTTTAGTAGTTCTTTGCATGGAACTAGACAGTACTGGTGTACTCAAAGACTAAACCTAGCGGCCATGCAAGAGGCACTAGGCATGCCAACTATATTCTTTACGCTTAGTGCTGCTGATATCCAATGGCCAGAGCTTCAGGATTTGATGCGTCATTATCGGCCAAACGCTAACCAAGACAAGGCCAGTGAGAGAATAAAGGCGGTCATTCGAAATCCTCATTTGACCGATTGGTTCTTTTTGCACAGAGCAGAAAAATTTATGTGATACTTTTTGCAAAACAGTCTTGGTGCTGTAGATTTCTGGGCACGCATTGAGTATCAGCACAGAGGGAGTTCTCATTTGCACGGTGTGGCATGGCTGGTTGATGCTCCACATTCTGATAAGATAAGTTCAGAGTGGGCATGCATGCACAGAGCATCCAAGTCGGGCGAAGCCGAAGCCACTAGCGAACAAATGAGAAGGGCAGAGGACATTGCACAAGAGGTGTATGACTTTGCTGATGCCCTGGTAACTGCGTGGAATCCCACGTTGAATGAAACGGGGGGGGAGGGTCACATGCCTCAAGCAGAAATGCACCCCTGTCACAAACGACATAGAGATGTGACCGACGAAGAGCAGGATTATGCTGAACTAATAGCCAATGTGCAGAGGCATACAAAATGCTCAACAGCTTACTGTCTTCGCCATGCTAAACGTAAGAGGACCTCTGCCCTAGCAGGGGACAACGATCATGGCAGTGAGAACGAGCTACAGTGCCGTTTTGAGTTTCCCAAAGTCTGGTCAAGTAGAACACATTTTGAACTACAAGACAAGCAGCCAGAGCTTGTTACGCGGCAAAATGATTCTCACATTAATGGGCATAACGGGGCTCAATTGACAGGCTGTCGGGCTAATGTTGACATGCAGGTGTGTGTCAATGCAGAAATGGTGTCTAAGTACATGACCAAATATGCCAGCAAGAGTGAAGGCATGTCTGAACCTCTAAAAAGACTTTCGAAGTTATAGTAGAGGACTTGAAGGACGATGATCATCCAAAGAAAGCCATCCAAAAGCTAATCACAAGGTCTGTAGTAGAGCATGACTACTCGGCACAGGAAACGTGCCATCACCTTACTGGTGAGAAGTTAGTAGTATGCAGTAGAACAATTTTATGTGTAAATGTTGATGGTCAACGGGAAGTCGATGTAGCACAAGATTAACAGGCTACAATTTCAAGTGCTATGGACGACTACGTAAACAGGCCAAAAAGTAACGAATTTGAAAATCTCTGCTTTGATGACTTTGTCACGCAGTACGATTTCAAAAGGACGGGGGCCTCTTGTCAAACGCAACAAAAAGGCTGTCATTCGTTACTTTCATGAAGTAAATAAAGGCTGCACTTCCAAATGATTTTGGAAAAGTATGAAAAAATTTGCTGCTCTAGGCAGCTGGTAAATATAAACCTTTTTGGTGCATAGAAGAACTGACCGCTGATTTTGGTGATAGTGCAGTTGCTTCGTGGGAAGAATGGCAGCGCTATTGTTTTGACGACCTGACTCGCCGGATTTGTTTTGCTCAGGACGTTGAAAGGGCAACAGATAGCGACGAAGTAGAAATCGATGGTGACAATCTAGCACCCTGCGATGTTGATGAAATGGTACGTGCAATAATAGATGGCACGCAGTAGAAGACTGGATGGTATTGTGTCAGTTAGATGCTGACTTTTCAGAATCTCCAGAGAACGAACAGGGTTCTGATAGTAATACCGATTGGACAGCATCTGCTGTGAATTTTCCTGATGCCCAGGAATCCATAACATTTATTGCTTGTAATAAATCTGAGCATGGTGTAGTTGATCAGAACGTTGCTTTGAGCGACTATAATCCTGATTTCTTACTAGGCAATCAGCGAGTTGCATATGACATTGTCAAATGCCATTTCGAAAAACTTAACCAGTGTCTGTCGCCGGATCCACTTCAATGTCATATGTGGAACGGTTGGTACCGGCAAGTCGCATCTTATCGGATGCTTTTGTTCTGTACTCAGAGGTGCATGTTGTGTCGCTTCTCCGACAGGGGTAGCAACGTTTAATGTGAATGGTAGAACATTGCACTCTTTATTAAAACTGCCTCTCAACTTTATGGCAAGTAATGAATTGCGTGGTCCTGCACTACAGAATCTGCAGGAACAGTTAAAGCAATGTCGTTATGTAATTATAGACGAAATGTCAATGATTGGTCGATGTCAGTTAGGCATGATACATTAGAGGTTGTGCCAGGCAGTTCCTGACCATGCTACGGAGCCTTTCGGTGGTCTGTCCTTGGTACTGGTCGGAGATTTTGAACAGTTGCCTCCAGTGGGAGACACTCTATGTCGCAGATTCGAAGGGTATTTTGTCGAATTTAGGTAGAGCCATATACACAGAATTTACGGAGTCGGTAGTGCTGACCGAAGTTATGAGGCAGGCCGGCAGTGATGATGCTCAAATCAGATTCAGACAAGCTCTTCTGCGACTAAGAAATGCTGCCGTCACTGAAAATGACTGGCAACTTTTTATGACCCGTACCATTGAGTCGGCACGGGTAAATAGAGAGGGTTTGACACTGTTTGATGAAGCAATCCGATTATTCTCAACAGTGGAAGAGGTGGCCGAATACAACGTCGCTTACATACGTCGACTAGGCAGTCCTATTGCTCACATCAAGGCTATACACAATTGCGTTGAGGCCAAAAAGGCCAGTGAAGATGAGCTGGGGGTCTTCATGCGAGTGTAGTCTTATGCGAAGATGCCCGTGTGATGTTGTCCTCCAATATGTGGACGGAGCAAGGGTTAGTAAATGGAAGCATGGGAACGATTGCGGCTATACTGTATCGTTCTGGTGGACCTCCTGACCTTCCGATTGCTGTTGTGGTGCGTTTTGACAAATACAATGGTCCCACATGGGGAGGCGAAAGATGCGTTCCCATTGCACCCATCAGTCGATTGTGGAAAACAGGAAATAGGGAGATGTCACGACAACAGCTTCCACTTAAACTGGCATGGGCAATCACAGTACACAAATTGCAAGGTCTTACTTTAGATCGAGCTGTGATTGACCTGGGTAAAAAGGAATTTGCTGTGAGACTTTCTTTTGTCGCTTTGTCACGTGTAAAACGTTTACATGACTGTCTTTTACAGCCGTTTGCTTTTGAGCGGCTGAAGAGTCTTGCAAGAAATAAGAACGTTCAAGTGAGAAAGAACGAAGAGTGCAGACTTGCAGCCAAACATTTAGAAAAAATTGGTTTGCAAGCAGAAAGCCACGATTTAGTGGGCAGCAGTCAGCGTAATGTTGACCTAATAGAAACTGGGTCATCGCATGTTACTTGTGCGACTCTGACTACGATACTCGCAATATCAAATAGCGGTAGGCAATAATGAAGTGTTGTTGTAGCTCAAGCATCTTCACCAGATGGAAGAACATACCATGAGAGAGTTGTGATAGGAGAGAAATTGTTTGTATGGGGAGGAGAGAGCAAGTCAGGTGGTATCTATCACTCTCGAGTTAACTTGTTTAGTGTGAACATGATATCTGGGGTGTGGCACACTCACACTGCTCATGCTAAAGTCAAACCAACACCTTGTGCTGGAGCATGCAATGCTGTAGTTGGCAATACTATCTATTCATATGGAGGAATGAATAGTGTATCACCATATAGAACGGTAGATGAATTATACAAATTGAATATTGAGGCGATGAGGTGGAGGAGAGTGGAAATAGAAGGAACGAAACCTACAGTAAGATGTGGAGCAGCAATGTGTTGTGTGAATCGCAAACTTATAATGATGGGTGGATATGGTCCAATGACATCATACAGACGACATTCACAGGCTGAATACAAGGAGAATACATCCACGAGTAGTAATGGTTGTAACAATTAATTATGGTCATTTGACCCTGAGACAGGTGAGGTGAGTTATTGAATATGTTGCTGTTTATGAGATTTTAGTTTACAGTGTTTGCACAACATCTTAATGAAACAAAGTCAGATGAGACGACTATTTCACAAGTTTTACTATTTTGTGAAGACAGTAACTATTGCAACTCCAAAGTTACTTTAAATGTTGCTTGTATTTCCCAGATTTGTTTGTGTGTTTATTATACAGCTAACCACCGTTATTTACTGTAAAGGGAGATGTTATTTCTTCTCACACTTTTGTGGGGTAAAATGTTGACAGCTTTAATATTTTGAAATTATGGCACGTGGTATTATTTGTCAATGTATTGAAGTGCAGCCAATGGGTGGTGAAGTAAAGTTTTTCAATTGTGTTAATTAACAACTCCTTACATGTTAGCAATCTCTTGTGTACATACAAGTGAGGATGCTACATGTTGTGATGAAATGATTCATACTTGTAGTTACTTATATCAGGTATTTCTTTGTTGTGGGAACTACAGGAACAGATCAGTGGTCACTGATCATGGCAGACAGGGAGATGAGCTTACTGCAGTAGCTAACACAGGCCCGGATTCAGGAATTTTTGAAAGAGGGGTTGACCTGGTAGCAGTTGTTTATAGCATTACTAATTTTCTCTTTTTTTTGATGAAATTATATTAGATTGTACCACGGTTATTGGAAAGAGGGGTTTCAACCCCCTGAACCCCCGTCTGGATCCGGCCCTGTAACACATTGCAGGTCATACTGTGTTGTGATTGCACACACGTGGGAGTCATAAAACTGTCCTATTTTTGAAGCTGGATTCGTATGGCAAAGCCACATGACCTAATGCTACTTGTCATGTACTCTATTTTCGTGAATATAGACCCATACGGCACTATTTTCATAGTTATAAACTATTTTGGGTGTGGCCAACTGGTGCTATGGTGGCTGGTCTTGGGGCACCAAAAAAGCAAAGATTTGACACCAAAGCTTGAAGCCACTCAAACAGATGAAGACGTCACGACTGTAACTGAAGACAATGCATCATGATCGAATGTACCATGATGATACATGTAGATATTACAAGTAACGCGCTCAAAAGGAAAGTAGCGGCTAAATTTGTAATTCTTTGCGACAATTGTAATGTGGTTTTCAGAAGGCTTATATTCTGTGGAATCAAGGGTGTAAACACTGCTTTAATTACTAGTTGATATAAATGAAATGTTAGTATGGAGAGGACAATGTCTGATGATCTGGGGTGTGTGTGTGTGTGTGTGTGTGTGTGTGTGTGTGTGTGTGTGTGTGTCTGTGTCTGTGTGTGTGTGTGTATGTGTGCATGTGTAGTACACCACGTGAAAGTGGCATGATGCGTCTGTAGCTCAGCTGGTTAGAGAGTTGCTGCAGAATGGAAACATCCGGGATGTTGAGGTTGTAGGTTCACGGACGAGTACAGACGTAATTTCCTTGGGCAAGAAATTCACACACAATTGCCTCTCTCTACTCGAGTATAAATGAGTACTGATCTTTGACTGGGGGTGGACTAGACTGCGGGCTTGGCAGAACATCACGCAGTATATACGGGTACGTGTGGACTTGAGGTCGAATCCTGCGTCTGTGCCAAAGTCAGTGCCCTTTGATGCTCTGTCCACTCATCAAGGGGTTTGTCAGAGCGCCGGAGTCCCTATCTAGAAATAGGCAGGGGTGCTATCTTTGGAACTTTTCGAAGTGCGTATCTGTTTGTCCATTTATGTGCCGTGTATGTGCATGTGTGTGCCTGCATTGCTAATCTGTGTTTGTCTCAGATTGTTGGTCTCCAGTGTGTGTGACTGGTAAGTCTGGTTCTAAACCACCTCCACGTGCCTTTTACACACTGACAGCTGTGGATGAGAAAAGAGTCATTTTGTTTGGTGGCTGGGATGGTCAGAAACATTTGAATGATTTGTGGTTATTGGATGTGCAGAAAAAGGTAGTGTGTGGTTGATGGTGTCTATTTGTATTGCATGTAATTTGTTTGTAGATGTGGACTTACATCACACCATCTTCTCTATTGTGGCCACAATCAAGAAGGAGCCACACTATGTGTACAATATGCTCTAAAGATGAAGAGATCAATTAAGGTGTTACTGATGGGAGGATATGATGGAAGTGTTATGAAAGACTGTTGGATGATAGATGTGATGAGAGGCAGCAGTGATAAGGTAAGAAGGAATTAAATGAGAGTGTGGACGCAAAGTTTGAATTGCTGTTTGGTCATTGATGTGTTGTGTTAGCTTATGATTGATGGTGATGTGTTTGCTCGCTTTGGTCATTCTGTTGGTTGTGTTACACTATCAGATGACACGATAGCCATCAGTGTATTTGGTGGTTATTTCTCATCTAATTCTGTTATCTCTAGTTCATGTTTCTACCAGTGGAGTGAGAGACTGTTGATTGATATCTACCATGTGTATAATAAACTCATTTTGTGTTTATATCCTCGTCATTCATCTGTCCTTCATAATAGTTTACCAGCAGCAGGAACTGGTGTACTAGCTGTTTCTCATGAGTCAGCAAGTGCCTCTCTTGTTGGTGAGACAAGTCTAGAGGTGACAGTCACATGTTAGACATGAAAACATGTTGGTTGATGATTTGTGTGACAGACAAGACAATTAATGGAACAAATTCTACATCTCACAGAAAGAAATTCACAATTGCAGAGTCAACTAGATGATAGCGAACAATTAAAGGATGAGTGTAATGTGCAGTTGAGTGTGGAAAGGTTGGTGAATGAGTGATGGATAGTGATGTGTTATATGAATGGAAATGTACAGTACAGTTTATTGTTGTTTAGGAGCAGAACAGATGAAGCCAGAGCTTTGTGTGAGGAGAAAGACAAACAGATTGAAGAATTGATTGATGAAAGCCAAATTCTGCAACATGAAGTGGGGAGACTGAAGGAGGAGACAAGCAAGCAGCAGAGACAGTTGTATTACAAACAGAAAGCTATTGATAGGTTAAGTAGTGAAAGAGAAGAGAGACAGAGAGAAATGAATAGAATGAGAGAAGAGAAGGGAGAGCTAGAACAAAGGGTAGAAGAGATGGATTTATTGCTGAAAAGTGCAGAGGCAGCAAGTGAAGATGCAGAGAGAAGAGTAAGGGAGAATGAGGAGGTGCTGAACATTGCAGCAGAAGACATGCAACTGAGTGATAAGGAAATAGGCAGTGGAGCATTTGGATGTGAGTTACCTGTTTTCTGTTTATGTGTCTTTTTAATGAGAAACTAAAGGAAATTTTAAGAAGACTGTGGAAAAGTTGTGTCTTGTGTGTGTGTGTGTGTGTGTGTGCGTGCGTGTGTGGTGTGTGTGTGTCTGTGTGTGTCTCTGTGTGTGTGTGTGTGTGTGTGTGTGTGTGTGTGTGTGTGTGTGTGTGTGTGTGTGTGTGTGGTGCGATAGCTCAGTTGGTTAGAGAGTCATCTTATGGAGTGTTTACATCCGGGACCTTGAAGGGTCACAAGTTCAAGTCACAGTGATGGCAAGCTATGGCATAATTTCCTTAAGCAAGAAACTAACACACGTTTGCTTCTCTCGACTCAGGAGTATAAATGAGTACCTGGTCATTGACTGGGGTTCTAAGCGGCCATTGGCTGTGATGTGACATCAGCCACTGGTGTTCTGGTGAGACTTCGGGTGCTCACACCACAGTTGGCTTCACAAGTCGGTGCTCCTGCGAGTGCCTGGCCCGGCTCCAGGAGTTTGCTAGCGCAGGCCCAGAGTTTCCTGAGTAGCGCACAGGGCCCAGCTTAACAGCTGGAGGCGTGACCTCTGAGAGGCAGCTCCTGACATTTAGGATTTTTTAGGTGTGTGTGTGTGTGTGTGTGTGTGTGTGTGTGTGTGTGTGTGTGTGTGTGTGTGTGTGTGTCTGTGTGTGTGTCTGTGTGTGTGTCTGTGTGTGTGTGTGTGTCTGTGTGTGTGTGTGTGTCTGTGTCTGTGTGTGTGTGTCTGTGTGTCTGTGTGTCTGTGTGTCTGTGTGTGTCTGTGTGTGTGTGCATCTGTTGCTACTAAAGGAGGTTGTGTAGATGCACAGATTAAATGATGGAGGCTGCACTGTCTTTGCCACATTTCTAGAATGGCCAATAACTGATCACAGAAACATTTATTGCACATTTATTAACCAGATTTGTCTAGTGAACAGATCATTGAAATGGCTATCAAGCATGATTCAAGTGTACGTATTTGCTTGTTTGACTTATCAAGGTATCCAGACATGCTCTTTTCTAGCTGGTGCAAGATAAAACTCAAATTGAATACAGGACTGAAGGCATACTTTTGTGTAGTTAGTTTTATATTTATTTATGTGCTGTTGTGTTGATCATGTTGTCTAATATTGGATGTGTGTGTGTTGTTCAGCTGTTTGTGTTGGTTACTGGCATGGCTGCTCAGTGGCTGTAAAACTGTTGCACAAGAAACTGGCAAAGGAACATTACCAGAGACGTCTGTTTGAACAGGAAGTGTATGTTTCTTCCAAATTACATTATCCCAATATTGCTGCTGTGTGTGGTGTCACTCATCAGTTCGATGCTCCATTTTGTTCTGATCATGGAACTATTACAGGCTTCATTGTCAGACGTCATTGAAGCAGCACACGTGAGTGGCATCTACTTGACATTGAGAGAACAGACAGATCTTGCTCATGATTGTTTGAGTGGCCTCACATATTTGCACAATTTGGTAAGCAGACTGTACTTGTTGTTTAGTTGTTTATCTGTTTGTGTATTTGCTTGTGTTCATGTTTGCTCATCTGCTTGTCTATTTCTCAATTGTTAGCTTTGGTTTTAGTTTTTTGTTTGTTAATGTTTGTAGCCTCATCCTATTCTGCATGGTGATATTCGTCCTACAAACATCCTCATCACATCAGTGATGAGAGCAAAGATAGGAGACTTGGGTGCTGCACATTTTACTGATGGCTTACTATCAGTGGGTCCTATGAGTACACTGTATGTTGCACTAGAAAGATTGGCCAATAACGCTTTACCCAACAACCAACCAGCAGACGTGTACAGTATGGGTGTAAGTCTGGGAGAATTGTTTACTGGATATCAAGGGACTCGTGAGAACAGAACAAGACAACTGCGATCTGTAAGTGAGAGGGATCTGCGTGTGGTGTGTTGTCAGATGGCTCATGAGGATGACAGAAATAGAATGAAGGCAAGTGAAGCTCTGAATGTTAACAACAGAGTTGTGAGGAGTGAAGAGTACACGGGATGTGGTCCACGACGTATGGTGAAGAGAGTGACGGATGGAGTAAAGAAGGTGACACTGTGTGAGAAACCATGGTGAACAGAACAGACAGAAAGTTGATATCAGTGAGTTGTATTGTTGTCGTGCGAGTCTGTTGTAGTATTAGATGGTGTTGATGTGTAGCTATAGTTGTAGTATTAGATGTTGTTGGTGTGTAGCTATTGTTGTAGTATTAGGTATTAGATGTTGTTGGTGTGTAGCTATCGTTGTAGTATTAGATGTTGTTGGTGTGTAGCTATCGTTGTAGTATTAGATGTTGTTGATGTGTAGCTATCGAGTTGACTGTTTGTTAGTTACACAATTAATAACTAAAACACCACGACTATATTACATTTAAACAAACAACAATAACAATAACAATAACAACAACAACAAATAAAACCCAGACTTTGTTTCAGATACTATCATAGTTGACTATCCTAAAGATCTGGCCTAATAGTATAGAACAATAATACAAGCCTAATTATTGCACACAAACATACAAGCAAATTCTAAACTAGTTTACTAATTTTGAAGTAAAGCTTGAGTTCACGCTGTTCTAGTGTATACGCAATCTACACAGCCACACCCCCGTGACAATCCTCATCACACCGCCTTCACGTAATTCATTTCTCGAGAGTAGCAGATCCATTGAGACACAAGATAGGTCCAACACCATCTCTTAGAACAAAATGAGCCTGAACGAGACCCTGTAGCACATCACGAGTTACCATTACGACACAGCAGCAATAGCCAACTACTTTGCTCTCACTATATAAGAAGACCACGCGTCTGGAATTAGTACAGACATATTGAACTTTAAGTTTGCTACAGAAATGTAAGACCAATTAAGTCAGTATTAGGTAGTCTGTAATTGTCTTACTTGTGTGGCAATACTCTGGACTAGAACTACATATTCCACCTCCCCAGCCTATTTTCTTTCCCCCTGTAAACGTGGCTTGAAGATCATAGTAGAGGTTTCCGATCGGCGGATGATCTAAACACCAAACCGTTAGTGCCTCTGCTGTATCCGACCAAGCGTCCCAATTCAGGTTAACTTAAAATTAATACAAAATTAGCACATTTTATAGTATATCTCACCATACCTACTTGTACAGAAGCCACGTACTGTAATGTGTCTCCGATTTTGAATATCCCTCCTGGTTTGTTGATACAGAATTCAACGGTTTCGATTGCAGTTTCATTTCCACCTACGAAGAAAGTTGCGTCATTGCCGTCAACAATCTTGTGCCCGTTTGTCTAAAGCTAGCAATTATCTGCAATGTTAGTTTTACCACAAATGTCGAGGCAGTTTGATGTTTCGCTCAGTGTGCTGCAGAATGGACTGAAGAGTCCCATAGTCGAGCAACTGGAGTTGTCACTAGCAGACCGATGGAGAATTGAGGATCTGAGGTTTGCAGTACCGTAGTGCGTCCCAGCTAGTGCGCAGATAAAAACAATGGCTGCGATTGCGAGCTTCATGATGTTGAGCAGAGCCGGATGTCGAGACTTGCCTCGACCTTCCAAACGTGTTTAGCGCTTATGCGTAGAATCACATATTCAGTTATTTACTTGTCATCTCTCTAATTGCCAATATTAGAATACGGCCAAACATTAACTAAAATAATTGCCGAATTTGGAGTCAAATCACTAAAGTACATATCGTGGACAGGGGCGGAACGTAGGTATCCGTTGGGGAGGGGCTGAAACGGAAAGTACAAAGGAACGCAGGCGAAAGATATTAGAGCACGTGACGTTCTAAAGACGTCATCTGTCAACACTTAGCACCGTATGAGTGCGCTTCCTAGGTTCATACTAACAATTTTATTACATCAATATTGATTGACATTGGTTATCTTCCAGTCATTCCAAGTTGGGGTTGCCCGAGCCCCTTAGTCCCCCAGCTCCGCGCCCTTGGCGCGCGTTTTATATATAAGCTACGAATGTTCAAATTTTGTATTACAAGTCTTTGTGTACTAAACCGTTGGACAACCTCTTATCTGCAAAATACAATCAGCAAATCTCTGCATAATATTATAGTTGTGTATATAGGTTATAGTCACTAATTACAAATCCAATTGCATAAATTTTTTACTTAATTAATTATGCTAAATTGTTTGTTGAATATAATCTGCATTTATATCAAATCTTTATGTAGTTTCTATCCGTGTTAACTAGTAGTGGACGGTATTAATGTTTAGCTTTGCCCCAGACGCAGTGTGGGGCTGCAATCATGAATGTATAGTGATAGTGATGGCAGCATCCGGGCCTGTAATCCACTCTGCGTCTGGGGCGAGGCTATTTAATGTTGCAGCTGTTGTCGCTGTTGTTTACATTTTACAAAATAATGATCATCTTTTATATTACATTTTTATATTATATTGGCAAAGCCAAAGTTTATTTCAAGTTTAATTAAACTATTATATTAAATTACATTACGTAGTATTGCATTGTATTATATATTGTATTATATTATACTGTAATATATTATATTATATTATTATATTATATCATTATATTATAAAGTATAGTATAATATACTTTCTTCCACACGGATAACTCCGATACAGATTACACGTGTACGCATGCGCTGACCAAATCAGGTGTGATACCAACCAGACTAAGAAACATTGCTTTAAACATTCGCTCCCGCTTGCTGTTTCAAATATAGCCTACACAAATTAGACGGCCATCAACGTCGTTTGTGCTCTTTCGTAGCGTGACTGTAAACGCAACTTGAACACAACAAACTCTAGACGCGGCTTTGCGACACAATTGAATTGGTAGCTCGTTCATCAATGTCGTAGCCCGATCATAGTCTAACTATATAGAAAAAGGTCACTTCTTACATAACATCTGCATGCCTCAAATATCTCAATTTGTACAACAATCGATCACTAATCAGCACCTTACTGTTTCCCTACACAAGAAGCTATGCAAACATTTTTACGTCACTAACACGACGATTTTGGCGCAATCTCGTTACCGGATTTAGGGATAGAAACACAGCTTTGAATTCCTCTTTTATGTCATTTTTGCGGAAGCCGTAAATGTAGGGATTTGCTGCAAAGCATAACATGTACATCGTGATTACAACTGTCCACGCGTAGAGGTTGAGATCGTTGAATATCTTGCACGATTTCAGTTCTTTCTGGTACACTAGGGTCAGTGTCGTTCCCAAAGCCGCTCCAAAGATGAAAGCTATCATGTACGTCGAGCACACAAGACAAACTGTAAATTCCGCGCGGACGTTGTCCAAGAAAGAATCCCAGTGGACTTGAGTCGATGAAACACTTTGCTCGGCATGTACTTGCACAACTGCAAAAGTTGAAACACCCTTTGCAGTTGAAGCCAAAATTCTCGTTCAACTTTTCATACCCAAGATACTGTTCCGTCGACGTCGTCTTTCTTTCTTGTAGCGACTAACGCGCGCAAACAAAATCGCTTGGCTCCAGATAACGATAAGAAACGTTGTCATCAGACCACCTATAAATCAGGAACAAGTTACATATACATAGTGATATATATATATATATATATATATATATATATATATATATATATATATATATATATCACTGCAACAAAAGTTTTGCAAACTAGCAGTTATGCAAGCATTACATGCATGAAATATTGTCTTTGATAATAGTATTTGTGATCTAATACGGAAGGAAATTAACGAACGTTGGTAATGCCATCAAAGAAGTTGCGAGCGCTAAATATACACAAGCAACAACTGACGTCTGATGCAATTGGAACACAAAGTAGTGAACTCAAGACGCAATCGCAGGAGGCTGCTTATTTTTAATGTAAATCCGTTATTTTAGTTCGTCGTTACCATCGCGATCCTACCAATTCGTGTGCAACTGCTATTGCCTTTTCTTGCCAAGTCGTGGCCACGGCATATGTATGCGCAATGGACTTCGTATAAGTTACGAGACTTGGCTAACAGCTACTCAGGGGTGGAACGACTTCCGGTCTGCGACAAGCCAATTAGATACTCGAAACTTTGTAAAAGAGTACTTTACCAGAGCAGTGTAATTCATGTACGTGTGCGCATGTCAGGTCTATATACAACAGAACTGGCTTCTCTACAACTACTAGCACGAAATCAATGGCTTTCGTTGTTTACGACATTTATACGGAAACCTAACATTGCTTAATTAACCACTAGGCGACATTCCTGTTCCATACGTGCATGTGATAACTCTCATTACTGTACTTCTACGACGGCAGACTATTTTGTTTACGAACTTTGCGGTCACGCGAAACGACGGTCGCTTTGTAGGATTTTAGTTTACAGGTAGCGCGCTTAAGATATGGTCCAAATTCGTAATTCTTTGCTACAGTTCAATTGTGGTTCAGTGGCGCAGGAAGATATTCGCGAGCGAGGGGCTGTACCGTGGATGTCAACCTGAGTAACCTAAAACTACCTCACTTGCCAGACCGTAACAGATTTGCAAAAGACACTGGCAGAGAAATTTTCAATTTCTTTTCTGAGCGAGTGGGCTTACAGTCCCATCTCCCCTTTCTACGCCGGTGTGGCTTCAGAAGCTCATGCATAGCTGTGGAAGCGACGGTGTAATTAGTTACTGGCCGAAACAAAAGCAAAGATGCACGCATGCACGCATGCATAACATTTCTGTCTTTTAAAAATAAGAGACGCGGCAGCTGTATATCCTTCGCCAACGCAGCTACCAGCCATGACAAAAACAATACTTGGTCAACGTTTCCGTTGGATTTTTTGCAGAATAAATATTATAAGACACGCCCACTTGTGGAGAGAGTTGCGAATACTAGCAATTGAAATTGATACAGACTTTCCGAGGTGCACTTATTTTGTATTCAACGGATTACGCTTGAACAACCACATTGCAGCGAAGATATATTGAGAACCACTACTCGTATATGTGATCATGGCCATTCTCACCTGTCATGATGATCACTTGCCACGTGCTGTAGTCGAAACTGGGACCGCACACTAACGAATTGCGGTAGACGACGTACTCGTTGACGCCAAAATGGGAAGAATGGCGCAAACGAACGAGAACGTCCAGAGACACGCGAGAAAAATTTTGACTCTGCCGACGGACAAATACCTTGGCCTAATAATCGAATAGGTGAGATTCAGCTGTCTCTCGAGACTGATGAGAGGCAAGCTGTAGCAGGCAGTGAGGTAAACCACGCAGTTTAGGCCTCCGATAATGCGACACATGACGTCGCCAGTTCTTCACGTTCCTTCTCTGAGGACATTCCACATGATGATGGGATGGCAGACAAAAAGGTAGAACAAATCGACGACGACGACGTTCAAGAGGCAGACGTTGGAAGGATACTGGAGTCGACGACGTTCGTTCTTGTACAAGACGAAAATGATCGAAACGTTTCCGACGACACCCAAAATTGCGATGAAAGCATACAAGAGTCCAATGACAACCTTAAAAGCAATACTAAAGTCGTCGACAATAGGCTCGATGTGCGAGACGTTGAAGACGCACAATGTTTCGTTGACGGACCAGTTTCCGCTTGATTGATTGCCAAACCGTGTCATTAGAGAGCGTTTCCGGTCGGAAAAAGTATAAATGGACATGCTCAATCAAGAGTCAAATGCAAAATGTGTCGTTTCTTTCCACAAACGACATCACACGTTTGTTATACCACAAACTACATTACTGTACACGCGTAGGTGTGTACATGTTACTATTACGTCACAATGCTATCTAGCAGTTCCATCAGACTCTGGTAAATAAACAAGCTCTAGTTGATTTTGCTCATCCTAATTAATTAAACATCAAACTACGTCCAGAGCAAAGATAATGTATATATATATATATATATATATATATATATATATATATATATATATATATATATATATATATATATATTATTTATATATTTTTTAATACAGATAACACAGATAACACATTTCCGCCCTAAGGACGAAAGCCACAAAGAGTATAAGTCGTAATATCGCAATAATTAGGTAGATAGTCAACAATCACGAGGTCCAAGCTGTCACTAATCATTCTTGAGTTAAACTGCCACAAACAAACAGATAACTGTTCCTGAAATTGCCTGGAAGCTTGGCTCAGAGACAAGCCAGATGATAGAAGAGACTTCTTTACGATTGATCTCAACACCTCCAGACTATGTGCAGCCCACACTCCACCATATATATATATATATATATATATATATATATATATATATATATATATATATATATATATATATATATATATATATATATATATATATATTTATATTTATATATATATATACACTGACAGGATGTCTGCATCGAAAAGTGCGATTGTTTGCCTTGTAATCGTCTCATGCATGAGCTCGTCGATCTATAGTATCTAGAGAATCAGATAGACCTGTTCAATAAGTGCTTGAAGCTTACGGCATGTGCACACTCCTCTCCATGAAGTTTCACAATTAATAACTAAAACAAACAAACTAGGAATAGAGAATCACATGCAGAATTAATTTTAACTCATTGGCGCCCTGCATACTTCTCCCTTTGTTTTCTGGAAGAATGCTGTACGTGTGTCTAAATCTTTTAGTATTCACAGTCTAATTAGACGTTGTCAATATCTTTATGTACAAGCATACGCTATCTGCAACAGCTAAATAAATTTTTAAAATAAAAATAGTAATAATAATAGATAAAATATAATTTTATAAGATAAACTAAAAATATGGCTGTTTAGTATAGTAAACTACTTCGATACCAAACTTTAGCAAAGCCTTACAGAAGGTCTAGAGGCGTTAACCTCTCCACAAGTTGTTAAAAGGTAAACCACTTGTTTGTACAACTCTTACATATTTTCACAAGCCTTCAAGCAATTACAAAAGTCTTGACCTTTGAAACAGTTCTTCATATTTCCAGTCAGCATCCTCCTCAGTCCATCCTCCTTAGCCTCACCACCTGACAAAACTAATAAATTTACAACTCACTGCGTTACATGAAGCCAGTGAGATCGACAGAACTTATTTTTTGCATAGTGCGTGTTCTCAGAATCCACATAACTAAGATCACCTTGAAACACAGCAGTCAAGTCATATTGTGTGTCTATAGATAACCATAAAGATCTAAGCAATTTTGAGGGAGGTTTTAATTGCTTCAAGTGCTTACTGTATAAACCAGGCTTATCTGGTTGAGCATGACACAATAATTAGAATGACGACACCAGTACGACCAACACCACCACCAACATCAACAGCAACACCAACAGCACCACAACCAGGCCACGAGAACAACAACAACAACAATCACGACCACCACAACAAAAACAGTAACAAACAAGCACAACACAATTAACTAAAACACCACTAATATTACATCGAAAACAAACAACAACAATAAGAACAACAACAATATTAACAAAACAAGCACAACACAATTAATAACTAAAACACCACGACTATTTCACACAATAACAATAATAACAACAATAATAATAATTGAACCCAGACTTTGTTTCAGATACTATCATAGTTGACTATCGTTAAAGATTTGGCCCAATAGTATAGAAACAATGATACAACGTCTTATGGCGCGCGATGTGTGTCATAATTCCGTCGGCTGGGCTGCGCTAACTCGTCGGCTGGGCTGAGATATCATGTTTCCACAACTAATTTACATCGCAGCCCAGCCGACGACACGCGTCAAGTGTGTCATAATTCCGTCGGCTGGGCTGCGATATCATCGACCAGCCGACGAAACGACTTTTGACACACATGGCGCGCCATGTTATGTTATGTGTCAAAAGTCGTTTCGTCGGCTGGTTGATGTCGTTTCGCCGGCTCATTGATGTCGTTTCGTCGGCTGGTTGATGTCGTTTCGTTGGCTGGTTGATGTCGATTCGTCGGCTGGTTGATGTCGTTTCTTCGGCTCATTGATGTCAGCGGGTGGCCTCAGGGTGCGTGACCATTTCGTCCATTCCATTTTCAACAATTGAATAAATATTGAATTAGAAATTGAAAATAGCCTAGAAGTTGCTTGTAATCTCAATATTCAATTCTATTAAAAATTAAAATTGACTGATTGACAAACTATAATTATCTGCGGATTATAATAAATATTGAAAACATACTTAATTTCTAAACAATTTTCTATTTCAATTCAATGCAATATTGAAATTGCAAGCACGTTAGTTTAATTTTCAATGTTAAATTCAATAATCAATTTAAATTTAATTTAATTTTAAATTTTATTTTTATTTTAAATTTAAATTTTAAAAATTAAATTTTGAATTTTGAATTTGCATGGCCAATTTGTCCATTCCATTTTTAATTTTTGAGACAAATTAAAAATTGAATGTCAAATTAAAAATTGACTGGCGTTGTTTGTTTTTACCTGCGAATTTTCAACACTTGCTGTGTCCACTGTGGACGCGGGCCCGCCACACGCGGGGAAGTCCCTAGAGGCACTAACCTTAGTGGATACAACAGATCAACAATTCACAGGTAAACACTTTGTGTTATGATAAGGTTCTTACAGGCCTGTACAGGCACCTCTACACGTTGTTGTAAACATTGTTGTCTAGAGATGTACGCATGTTAATTAACACGTCGTAGCTTGTTGTATCCACTAGGGTGCCTGTTATAAGAAAGCCTTTATACAGCCTTTAGGGACTTCCCCGCGTGTGGCGGGCCCGCGTCCACAGTGGACACAGCAAGTGTTGAAAATTCGCAGGTAAGAGCAAACAACGCCAGTCAATTTTTAATTTGACATTCAATTTTTAATTTGTCTCAAAAATTAAAAATGGAATGGACCAATTGGCCATGCAAATTCAAAATTCAAAATTTAATTTTTAAAATTTAAATTTAAAATAAAAATAAAATTTAAAATTAAATTAAATTTAAATTGATTATTGAATTTAACATTGAAAATTAAACTAACGTGCTTGCAATTTCAATATTGCATTGAATTGAAATAGAAAATTGTTTAGAAATTAAGTATGTTTTCAATATTTATTATAATCCGCAGATAATTATAGTTTGTCAATCAGTCAATTTTAATTTTTAATAGAATTGAATATTAAGATTACAAGCAACTTCTAGGCTATTTTCAATTTCTAATTCAATATTTATTCAATTGTTGAAAATGGAATGGACGAAATGGTCACGCACCCTGAGACCACCCGCTGACATCAATGAGCCGACGAAACGACATCAACCAGCCGACGAAACGACATCAATGAGCCGACGAATCGACTTTTGACACACATGGCGCGCCATAACGTCTAACTATTGCAGACAAACATCTAAGCAAGTTCTAAGCTACTTTACTAATTTTGAAGTAAAGCTTGAGTTCACGCTGTTCTAGTGTATACGCAATCTAGACAGCCACCTGTGACAAAGTCATCACACCGCCTTCACGAAATTCATTTCTCGAGAATACCAGATCCATTGAGACACAAGATAGGTCCAACACCATCTCTTAAAACAAGACGGCCCTGAACGTCACCCTGTAAGCACATCACGAGTTATCATTACGACACAGCAACAATAACCAACCACTTTCATCTCACTATATAAGAAGTCAACGTGTCTGGAATTTGTGCAGTTATATTGATCTTTAAGTTTGCTACAGAAATGTAAGACCAGTTAAGTCAGTATTAGGTAGTCTGTAATTGTCTTACTTGTGTGGCAATACTCTGGACTAGAACCGCATACTCCATTTCCCCAGCTTGATTCTCTTCCCCCTGTGAAGTTGGCTTGAAGATCATAGTACAGATTTCCGATCGGCGGATGATCTAAACACCAAACCGTTAGTGTCCCTACTGTATCCGACCAAGCGTATTAATTCAGTTTAACTTTATACAAAATTAGCACATTATAACTTATAGTGCACCTCACCATACCTACTTGTAGAGAAGCCACGCCCTTTACTGTGTCTCCGATTTTGAATATCCCTTCTGGTTTGTTGACACAGATTTCAACGGTTTTGATTGCAGTTTCATTTCCACCTACGAACCAAGTTGCGTCATTGCCGTCAACAATCTTGTGCCCGTTTGTCTAAAGCTAGCAATTATCTGCAATGTTAGTTTTACCACAAATGTCGAGGCAGTTTGATGTTTTGTTCAGTGCGCTGCAGAATGGATTGAAGAGTCCCATAGTCGCGCAACTGGAGTTGTCACTAGCAGACCGATGGAGAATTGAGGATCTGAGGTTTGCAGTACCGTAGTGCGTCCCAGCTAGTGCGCAGATAAAAACAATGGCTGCGATTGCGAGCTTCATGATGTTGAGCAGAGCCGGATGTCGAGACTTGCCTCGACCTTCCAAACGTGTCTAGCGCTTATGCGCAGAATCGCATATTCACAGCTATGTAATTGATTTCTCGCTAATTGCAAATATTAGAATACGTCCAAACATTTAATAACTAAAATAATTGCAGAATTTGGATTCAAAATCACTATTAGTTTGACAAAAGTACATATCGTGCACAGGGGCGGTGGAACGTCAGTTCGGGAGGTGCTGAAACTGGAACGTAGGCGGAAGGTATTAGAGCACGTGACTTTCTAAATGACGTCACCTGTCAACACATATCAACGTATGACTGCGCTTTCTATGGTCATACTAGCAATTTTATTACATCAATATTGATTAATATTGGTTATCTTCCAGTCCCTCCAAGTTGGGTTGCCCAAGCCCTCTAGGTCTCCCAGCTCTGTGGCCCTTGGTGCACGTTCTAGCCATAAGCCACGAATGTTCAAATTTTGTATTACAAATCTAGATTTGTGTACTAAACCTTTAGACAGCCTCATATATGCAAAATGCAACCAGCAAATCTCTGCATAATGTTATAGCTGTTTAGAGTCACTAATAACAAATCCAATTGCATAAATTTATTACTTAATTAATTAATTAAGCTAAATCGTTTTGTTAAATATAACCTGCATTTACATCTAATCTTTATGTATTTTTTATTTGTTTTATTAGTAGTGGACGGTAATAATGTTTAGCCTTGCCCCAAACGCAGTACTGGGCTGCAATCATGGTAGCATCCGCACCTGTAATCCACACTGCGTCTGGGGCGAGGCTATTTAATGTTGCAGGTGTTGTCGTTGTCGTTTACATTTTTTAAATAATAATAATCTTTTACTGTATCAAACCCAAAGCCTATTTCAAGTTTTAATTAAACTATTATATTAAATTAAATTATGTAGTATTGTATTGCATTATACATTATATTATATTATACTGTAATATATTATATTATACCATTATATTATATCATTATATTATAAAGTATAGTATACTACAGTTTCCTTCCACACGGATGACTCCGAAACAGAGTGTACGTATGCGCATGCGCTAACCAAATCAGGTGTGATATCAACCTGAAAAAGAAACATTGCTTTAAACATTCGCTCCCGCTTTCTATTTCAAATATAGCCTACACAAAATTAGGCGGCCATCAATGTCGTTAGTGCTCTTTCGTAGCGTGACTATAAACGCAACTTGAACACAATAAACTATACTTTTTGACACAATAGAATTGGTAGCTCGTTTATCCAATGTCGTAGTCCGATCATAGTCTAATCTACAAAGAAAAAGTCACTCCTTACATAACATCTGCATGCCTTAAATATCTCAATTTGTACAACAATCGATAACCAATCAGCACCTTACTGTTTCCATATACAAGAAGCTATGCAAACATTTTTACGTGGCTAACACCTGACGATTTTGCCGCAATCTCGTAGCCGGATTCAGAGATAAAAACATAGCTTTGAATTCCTCTTTTATGTAATTTTTGCGGAAGCCGTAAATGTAGGGATTAGCCGCAAAGCATAACATGTACATTGTGATTACAACTGTCCACGCGTAGAGGTTGAGATTGTTGAATATCTTGCACGATTTTAGTTCTTTCTGGTACGCTAGGGTCAGTACCGTTCCCAGAGCCGCTCCAAAGATGAAAGCTATCATGTACGTCGAGCACACAAGACAAACTGTAAATTCCGCGCGGACGTTGTCCAAGAAAGAATCCCAATGGACTTGAGTCAATGAAACACTTTGCTTGGCATTTACTTGCACGACTGCAAAAGTTGAAACACCCTTTGCAGTTGAAGCCAAAATTCTCGTTCAATTTTTCATACCCAAGATACTGTTCCGTCGACGTCGTCTTTCTTTCTTGTAGCGACTAAAGCGCGCAAACAAAATATATAGTATATAGAGAATCAGATCGACCTGTTCAATGAGTGCTTGAAGCTTACGGCATGTGCACACTCCTCTCCATACATACATGCAAACATACACACAAACATACATACAAACAGCGACATACCGACCGACAGACCGAAGACAATTGAGACCCCTAGAGTAACTAATCGCGAAGCATGCAGTTCACTACTTATTGTGGCGTGCTTCTCTAATACTCGTGGTTTAACTAGATTGTGGCGTATAAATGCATGCATGGGGATCGAGGCCAGGTAGAGCTGTGATTGTACAAGCAACCGCTAGCTATAGCAATTCTTCAATACAAGAAGATTAGATTAGAGGGAATACCGAAGAAAGTTCTTTGCAGAGTGATGACACTAAGCTATTAGACAACTTGCATTCTAGGCTAATAGACATCGGAGTGTTGTTAACATATATATTAATAAAACAATTAATGCAAGAAATTGTAAATTTACACAATTACTTTATATAATTATAACGTAAATCTAAAAATTTGTTTATTTATGTATGTACTGCGTGATAACATATTGTCAATGCACAATAAATCACTCTATATGTCAATTAGTAAGAGTTTTGAGATTGATGACAGTAGAGATCATCGTCCGATTGGCGCTAGTCTTGCTATCATCACCTGGACAAAAGCTTCCTCGTCTCTTTACAAAATTCAGACACGAAAAAACGCTCTTAAAATCGTTGCATATATCGTTGTTGCGAAGACCATAAATGTAAGGATTGGCTGCAAAACAAGACATGTAGACTGTAACTACGACGGTCCACACATAAAGATTGAGGTTAGTAAAGACTGTGCACGACTTCCGCTCTTCTTGATAAGCAATAGTCAATGCCATTCCGACTGCAGCTCCAAAGATGAATGCTAGGATGTAAGTCAAGCAAGCAACGAAAACATTAAATGCCGTTCGGACGTCGTCCAAGAAGAAATTCCATTGCTCTTGGATTGTAGTGGTTTTATTGGCATTGGTCACGTTTCTTGTCATATTGGAAAACCTAGGCAACTTTGTAGCGTTGTCTTTCGAGGCTAGCGTGCTTGTGTGACGTAGCGTAACTTGTTTGTTTTGTTTTGCCTTCTTGAAATGCAAGATTCGCACAAACAAAATGCTCTGGCTGCAAATTGTGACGATAAATGTTATAAGCAAACCACCTATAGCAAACAAACAGCAAGACACAGCAAATTACTAAACTTTCTTGGCAATAAGAAGCTTCAACTCAACGTCAAAGAAACTTTGCTTTGATTGACATTGATAGATATTTTGTTATTAGAATGTTTGCATATCACTATAGTAACTAATGCTATTTTGTATGCGCCGAACACGTCCACAGCTATAACGTGCATATACATGTATATATAACTACATATATCTTGGTAACGCAAGTCATTGCGTCACCTCAAAGACACGATATTTGGTCTATGTTTACATCAGTCAAGTAAGAGGCAGTATCTACGGCTCTAAGCGAAGACATGCACATACAGTTGTGGAGACGGTATATTCGTTTTGAAGGAGTCAGTGCAATATTATCTAATTACAAAGGTGAAAAATCGTGAAATGTTTGGATGCAGTTTAGATCTGTCTACAGCATACGATAGGGTATCTCACTATAAGCTTTTCAACAAACTAATGTAAGTACAGGGTACGTGTCCAACGTTTACTGTGAAGTTTCTGCAAATGTGGTATGAAGCACAGATCATGCAGATCACATGGAATGATAAACTATCTATAGTCGATCCATTCAGAATGAGAAATGGCTTGAGGCAAGAGAGCGTCTTAGACAGAAGAGTAGGAATGGCGTCCAAGTTGGGTGCAATCTCAATGCCCGGTATTAAACGGTATTGTCTAACTTCAATGTAACCTCCGTCGACGAGTGTCGCAAATGCTCATTGCATGCACTAACGTCACTCTAGATATATATATATATATATGTATGTATACTAAACTAGTTAGGCAGACACATACCATGCTGACAATTAGAGCACATGTATGCATGTAACTTCTGCACTGTCGTCTACTAGAGCTAGTCGGGTTCTTCCACTCGTAGCTCGCTTTCACAATGACGTATCTGTATAGTGACCTTAGGGCTAAGGCCGGTGATTGGGGCATGGCTCCGTGGCCCCGTAGTTTCTCTACTCCTATGTCGATTACTATAGATGTCGTAAGCTATAAAAGCGACTCATTGAGCAGTTGCATAAAGATAAGTTCTGTTGTCTATTTTAGACAAAACTTGCGACGTACAGCTCACGGTTCTGATGAGACCTCTTTCTTCAGAACGTTTGGCGAATCTGTCGGTTCGTCTATTGTTTCTGGTTGTCACGAGCAACCAATCGCAAATACGATGATGTGATTGGAAAGCACTAAGGACGTAGCACATTTCTAACATTGTCATGTCAGACAGCCATGCCGGCGGCACCATACATGTGTGTGTGTGTGTGTGTGTGTGTGTGTGTGTGTGTGTGTGTGTGTGTGTGTGTGTGTGTGTGTGTGTGTGTGTGTGTGTGTGTGTAACTATAAAGTCAAGTTTCCTATCTAGAGCCATCGCTAAAACAATAGCAGATATACACTTACACGCATGTCTGTACGCATAAACACATTTTCTCTTTCTAAACGTAGGCCGCGAGAGCATTAGCCTTCGCCAACGCAGCTAAGACACCTTACACAACTTTTGGTCATAGTTGTTTGTTGGATCTCGTGCAGAATGCATCCGTATTAATTGACGCCCGTACACTTGATGCTAAACTAATATGAGCAGGTGTGCATATGTTTTACGTCGACGCATTCTGACTACAAAACCACCTGCATTGCAGCGGAGCTACTAAATATATATGCGCATTGCCTTCCTCACCTGTCATGATGATTACTTGCCAGGTGCTGTAGTCGAGTCAGGGACCGCATACTAACAGATTGCGGTAGACGACGTACTCGTTGATGCCAAAAATGGGAAGAATGACGCAAACGAACGAGAACGTCCATACACACGCGAGAAAAATCTTGACTGTGCGGACGGACAAAGATCTGGCATTAATCGGATAGGTGATATTCAGCTGTCTCTCGAGACTGATGAGAGGCAAGCTGTAGCAGGCGGTGAGGTAAACCATGCAGTTCAGGCCTCCGTTAATGCGACACATGACGTTCCCTGTTCTCCACGTTCCTTCTCTGAGGAGATTCTACATGATGATGGGATGGCAGATGAAAAAAGTACAACAAATCGATGACGACGACGTTCAAGAGGCAGACATTGGAAGGATACTCGAGTCGACGTTCGTTCTTGTACAAGACGAAAATGATTGAAATGTTACCGACGACACCCAGAATGGCGATGAGAGCATACAAGAGTCCGACGCCAGTCTTAAAAGCGATGCTAAAGCCGTCAACAATAGGCTCGATGCTTGAGACGTTGAAGGCGCAAAATGTGTCGTTGAGGGACCAGTTTCCATTTGATAAATTACCGAACAGTTCTAGACTGACATCAAAGAGCGTGTCCGTTGCAAGAGAATCGGAGAAATTTCTGCTGGACATGTTCAATAAAAATCATATGCTAACGTGATAACGTAACATTTCTTACCATATATATATAGAGCATTTCACACGTCTAAGAATAGATGTAAGAGTATATACATGAAACGCATCCCAATTAGACCATCAATTATGTACTGGCGCTTTTCTAATAAACGCTTAAAACACAAACGACCTTGCAAGAGCATATATACACTGTCGCTGTGTTCTCTGTATACGCCGCGCGCGTGTGGTGTGTGTGTGTGTGTGTGTGTGTGTGTGTGTGTGTGTGTGTGTGTGTGTGTGTGTGTGTGTGTGTGTATTTGTGTGTGTGTGTGTGTGTGTGTGTGTGTGTGTGTGTGTGTGTGTGTGTGTGTGTGTGTGTGTGTGTGTATTTGTGTGTGTGTGTGTGTGTGTGTGTGTGTGTGTGTGTGTGTGTGTGTGTGTGTGTGTGTGTGTGTGTGTGTGTGCCCTGCAACATGTATCTCTAGACAAGGCATAGCGTCCTACTGTATTTCGGCACTGTCTTACAGTGCGCAGCCGTTCTGTGCTCCGCTTGCAAAATCGACACTAACAGTCCGCAACACAAACATACTCTCCCTCTCTCCCTCCCTCCCTCCCTCCCTCCCTCCCTCCCTCCCTCCCTCTCTCCCTCCCTCCCTCCCTCTCTCCCTCCCTCCCTCCCTCTCTCCCTCCCTCCCTCCCTCTCTCCCTCCCTCCCTCCCTCTCTCACTCTCTTTCTCTCTATTGAATAAATATTTCAACGCTTACATATAGGCTTCAAATAACAACTATGACAAGACTACTGTATAACACAAATGTCATAACTAAAAGTTCAGCAAACTAGAATACCAAAAGCAAGAAACAACACTGACATTAAAATACGCAAACACAACTACATTAATTAAGAAAGTCTACTCCAAAACCTCTAACTATATCTGTCTGGTTTTCATTTGGATTTGGAGGACGTCTTCCAACAATACAGGAAATCTTCTCTGCTATGATCTTGCTATTTTGTCTTTGTAAGCATACACTCAAATGTCTCCTCCAAGAATTGAGAAACTGAGTAGATGACATTCCAAGAGCAAGAGGAGCCATTTTCGATGCATTGTAAAGAGTTGACTCGGCATCCTTACCCCATCGACCAAACACCTTCATAGCAAAAGGACGAAAGAGATAGCCCAAATCTAAAGACTTTTATAAGTATTTCATATTCTTTGCCTTCTCTCGTTCTGCTGCTGCGTAACCCGCATTCGTGAAGCTTTTTGTAATATATTGTTTGGCAAATGGATGAGCAATTGTGATGTCTAACCAAAGCTTCTCTCCATCAACATAATCATAAACTGCTATGTCTGGTCTTTGCTTTCCCTCAAACTGGTTTGTGAGTTCTTTTCGGCATCGAAACCCAACTGAGGATAGCATTTTGAAACACACTGTTTGTGATACTGTCATGACGATGAATAGCGCCTCCTCCCCATTTGCAAATGAGAATATGATATCCTGTGTCATCTATTGGTTCTTTACCTTGTGGAACACAACTGTCTAAAGCTCTAAGGCCTGGTAGAGTGGCACCAATTCGCAAAAGTGATGCAGTACAAAAATCTGCATTTTTAAAGTGTATGTTTGCGTACTTGGGATGGCGTTTAGCCAGCAACCTGCAATTGAACTTCCACAGCTGATGAATCTTGCTTTTTCCTTGAAAGAATGGCATTCACTTAAAAAAATTTTCGAATGCAGAGTCTCTGAGTTTTGGAAGACAGCTTAGATTTTACCTTTTTTAATGCTCTGGCAGGTGTTGTAGATCAGGAATGAACTGTTTGGTTGATTCACATGTCTGATGTAAATCACATAAGGCATTGTACAGATGAATAGAAATCAGTTGCTTTGTTGTTTCACAGGAGCTATGAACTTCAAGTAAAGTCTTATCCAAGTGAATACTAATACTTGAACTGTTGTTGAAAGTGCAATCTCTCGCACTATGTAAACTAATATGATCACAGGTAGCAATCATCTTTAGTCTCTCAATGGAAGATGGTGAAGGCTACTAGCCCAAGCACCCAAAAATGCCACTGAAGCTGAGGCACTAGATTTTGTAATACCAAATCCACTTTGACTAATTGGTAACGAGAGTTGCCTTATCTCTTGACCAGATAGCTTGCACCCTATTGTGGCCTCAAAAGTATTAATAATGGTACAATCAAACTCTGTAGCTGCGGTATCAATAACTGAAGCAGGAATACAACTTAGCAGGTGCGATATCTTTGGTATTCCACTGTAGCGTAAAAGCAATGAAGCTGTCTGTGCGTCGTTCAATCTTGGAAGCTTAGATAGGAAAACTTTTGCAGAATCTACTTGTTTCAAACAGATATCTTGGAGAAAGGACTTGTGACCAATTGGGCTTCCCAAAACAACAATGCCATTTTTCTTTACAGGAACTGATAATTGCCAATTGCTATCGTTGATGCCTGATGAAGAAAAAGCCTCACATTTATCAGCTCTGAAATGTAATCCAATCTTAGAATATTGATTTTTCAACATATGATAACACTGGACTGATTCTTCTCTTGGTCCTAACACTATGGTGTCGTCAAGGTAGCTAGGTGTTAGTACTGTGTTGTGCTTGGCAGCGGCTAATATTAGAATTTGCTGCAGAGCCAACGAAAACGAGAAAGGACCTAACGGATCCCCTTGCTGCACACCCTCTTCTGACCGAATGTGCTTTGTCTTCGAGTCAATTCTCATAGTGAGGAAGGCAGGGTTTATGTAACATTTTGCTACAAATGAATATAATTCTGGAAAGTCTTTCGCCACTTCAGACAAAAATGAAGCTCTGTGTACACTATTGAAGGCATTCTTAGCATCCACTTTGATAATTATCCAACTTGGATTTGTTCCAAAACAGCTTGAACAAGGTGCGTCATCGACTCAGCACCACCTGGAGTGGCAACTCCATACTGATTCTGTGTAAGGTAATTTGAAGTCTTTTTTAAGATGATAACATGCAACTTTGGTCGTACATCTTGTATATTTTTGTTAAGTGCAATAAGCTTTGCCCCAGCTAAAACTTTTGCAGCTGCTTCGGGTGTAGAGCCAGACAAGTAGCTATTGCATAGAGAAAATAGAAGACAAGTTGCATTTTCAGAGTCCACCAACAATTTTTGAAATGTTCAAATCTCCAGCCAGTGCAGTCACCACTCAAACCATTCGGACTATCCTTAATAACTTTTACGAAGGAAGCAAATGGAACTTCAAGTGGTGAACAGGCTGGTTTGAAGTCTTTCAGAAAGTCAGATACATGACATTGTCTTGCTGGATGTTTCTCTTTGAAATAAAGCTTTAACGTAGATACAGAATATGATCTAGAACCATCAAGTTAGTCGCTAAGCAAACTACCATACGCTACGTAAACACAAATACGACCTCTACTCTACATCAACACTAACACGCAAGAATGAAACTAATTTACGTAAAATCGATACTGCAATGTCTTACTTCGATATTGTTTATTGAATTAGTATCTACTGGAGTCTGTCCTATGATTGCTGGAACCTTGTTATGAATCATATCTGCATTTTCTTTCCGAAGGCAGACTGCCAATCGACGCCACAAATAGTTTGCAAAGTCACCGTAAGACATGTCCAGTTCTGCTGACGCGAGACTGGCAGCCTTCTTCAAAGTGCTAACACTCTCAGCACTCCAACAGCCAAACACTTCCAATGCAAAAGGTCGGAACAAGTGTTCTAGGTGTTGTGAATGTTGTGTAGTGCCTAGACTCTATGTCAAGCGGTACTTGGTGAAACTCCGACTCGGCATCTAACACAGAGAACACCTTGGCTCCCTCCAATGTTGCTGTAATCTAATCTAGTGTGGGCAGCATATGTCATTCCCGTGCAAATGCTTTAGTGAGCCTCCGATAGTCTACACATAAGCGTAGGGTTCCATTTGCCTTCCGAACTGGTACCAATGCTGATAAACAACTAGTAGCCTGTCTCACAGGCTCAATCACATCCGCTTGCTGAAGCCGCTTTAGCTCTGCTTCAATCTCATTCCGTAGATTGAAAGCATGCCGTCTCGGTGGAAGGGTGACTGAATCCACTTGTGGGTCCACAGTGATGCCTATTGGGTTGAATTTTATCATGTTAGCCTCGTTGATGGACAGCAACTGTGATTGACGGATGACATCTTGGCCAAAAAGGATGGTTTGACCCACTGGCACCACAAAACAAGTCCAGGTGCAACTCTTTGTACCTGCCTTGATGGTGACATCAGCCACTCACAGTGTGGTCACTGGACACCCGTCATACGCTTTGAGCACAGTGGTACTCGGTCGGGTTGCTGTGACAATGTCAGCTGTTATCAGTGTGCGCGTTGCGCTGGTGTCCAGCAGACATGTACACGTCTTGTCATTCACCCTCAACGTGGTCCTGAATGCCTCTGCTTGTTGTGGTTCTCCTGTAACATAAACCGTGTCATATACCCGATTAGTCTTTTCCTCCGGATCATCGCTGGGAAATTCATCTGTTACGACTTGTGCGGCATAAGTCGTCTTCCGCTGGAGGCACGCAGCAGCAAAATGCCCCATCTTCTTGCAATAAGAACTACGCGTGTCCGCTGCAGGGCAGTGCTGTTTCCCTTTGGTTTGTTGGCGACCACAATATTTGCATTTCACGGTATTACCTCTGCCTGTTGGATTCTGTTGGCTGATTTTGTTCACAGCACCTGAAGACGATCCCGTCGTGCCCAGATGTGGCCTTTCATAAAGGGAACTGTCTGCTATAGAGGATTCAAGTGCCACTGCCTTTGAGACAGCCCCTGACAGAGTGCGCTTCGCTTCTTTCAGCAGTTCTCGTCTTATATCAGGGCTTCTCAGACCAGCAATCAATTGATCACGTACTTGCCCATTCACCACTGTCTACAGCTGTTGAAGAAAAATCGCACAACGCCACCTTGGACCGAAGACGGCCTACAAATGCTGTGCCAGTTTCGTGTTCTACTTGTTTCATCTGTCGAAATCGGTTTCTTTCCGATGTAGTGTTGGTAGAAGGTCTGAAATGCGTAAGAATGGCGTCAGTCAGAGCACCATGCTCGTCTGATTTCCCATCTGGGGCCCGCACTACCAAACCTTTCACCACTCGCCTTAGGCTCAATCCCGCTAAATTGAGAAACGAAGCGAATTTACCTTTTCCCAACCAGTCTCGTGAATGCAAATAGATCTCGTGAGGTATAGAAATGTGTAAATAGGGTGTGGTTTGTGGTTTAGTGCTTCAAACTATACGCAACACCGGCTGGCGACTGATCCTTCCACCGATTGTAGACAGCACAGAGGCGGACGCTACCGCCCCTACGAATTTATCTCAACTCTAAGTTGGCAACTCCGGCAAGGGTGGTTCTCAGTATACCTCCCGCTGGGTGCTCCCGCCCCACCAGTCGCTTCGCTCCCCCTCGCCCTAGAGCCTCCATTCAACCACTAGGCACAGTTTAGAAGTTGCACCGATATATATATATATATATATATATATATATATATATATATGTAGACTGCCTATCGCAAAACTTGAGTACAAATGACAGATTATTTATGCGATCTGACAACTGAAATCATGACCTGACAACTGAAGCCTGGTAGTGTTAGTCCTAACCACTAATCAACCTAGAGTAGTCACGCGACGTCACGTGCATAACAAAGTTGGGGGAACGGTAAAGTTCATCCAAACAAAACTCTGCCTCTCTGCTGGTTCCACAATTTAGCAAATCGCCATGTAGTCATTCACATCCTCGAGCCACAATTCGAAATTCAGCCGCGACGTTGCGGTCGTAGACGAGAACGAACTCTTTCGGCGCTCTGCTGACACTTGCTGCCATCCTGCCGACTACGCCAAAACTGTAGGGATCTGTATTTTATGCTCTCCAGCTATAGCCCGCACAACCGCTTTAATCTCTCTACGCATGCTCATAGAGCCTCGTAGTCTTTACTGCATTACAACAGTGACCACGTCATGGGCGTAGCAGCCGATACGGCGAGACCGCGATAGCCTAGCTGTATCCAGCTAGACAAATTGTCAGTTTTGCAGTTCAAGCCTTGCGTTAGTAGATAAGAACGTGAGTAAAACGGCTAGACCGATGTCATCAGCAACAAGAACAGAAAGGCGTTAATTAATTAACTCGGGATTCCGGGCTTCGTGAAACCGAATCTAGACTACGTAATTACTCAACGTCATGGTTGCCGTACTTGTGATATTCGTATTGACGCAGCTGGCTCGTGGATGTGGCGAAGGGTACGTTTCTAGATAACTTCAATAGATTGGTCACAACACTCCTCTACGTCTCTCTAACATAATTACTATGTTTATGCAGCGGTTGCCAATGCCGTCCGGAAAGCTGGACAATTGATTGCGCTGTTCAGCTCCAGAAGTCGAAGACCCTTCCTTCTGTACCATGTCCTACGTCAATGGACGTATCAAACGTCGACACATTGTAAGACACTAGATTTCTTAACTAAGCTACGTTGATTCTTCTTGTGTAGTTGACAAGTCGCTCTTACTGCACTTTACGACACTATACTTCTTTCTTCATCGCATGATAACATGGGAGACCGTGTAGAGCGGCGTAGGAACCAAGATTTGATTGAGGGGGGCACACAATTTGCTTGGGGGCGTGGTCCGGCAGCAAGGTTATTTAATTAAATGTGTTATTCATGTAGGTGCATGCTACACAGCAAAAAACAATAAACCAACATTAACATTATAGTGTTCGTGAATTCAGTATGCCATATCAATGTTATCAGTTTCTATGTCTGTCATATATCCATAGATGATTAGCAGATCACTCGACAGTGTACATGGCTATATAAAGTTGAATACATCTTGACCAAAATCAAACTTAACCGAAATAGTGGAGGGGTCACGTGCCCCTATGGCCTCCTGCTTCCTACACCTATGGTATATACGTGTATACATAACCTAGCTGCACCTGACAATTGCAATGGTATTAAGTTTGATATATCAAATGACAATGTAGATTATTGCAGCTGACAAATTTATTTTGTGTAGTGACTTCAGCTTTAATGGGATTACAAACGTCCCATTTTATTACTTCAGGAATTACACAATGCTTACAACACTGTATGAAAGTTGCCAAATCTTTATATAGTTTTGTTGCCTCATAATTCTATCTATTTCTGGTATGTAGGGTGTCACAAGATAATCCTCTGTCACGGTTCTTTTACTTACCTCCTTATCTGCTCAAATTGTAATGTACTTTGCATTGGAAATTTACTGATGGGTTGTGACTGTGTATTTTGTATACAGAACTGTTAGCCAAGCTGATCTGACTGGTAAAGAATGTGACAATGGTATCAGGTTCTTACCACATTTTTCCAATGAGAGTTTACCTTACATCAGTGATGTGTAAGAGATATAAACACTGTTGCATATGAAATGTTGTGTGTGTTGTGTGGTGCCTGGTGTGGTTGGGGTGGTTGTTGTTAGGATATACGGGAACTCAGTAGAGATGACTGGGTTACTGGCCCATGTGATTTGACTGAGTTCACTATAGTTGCGTTGCTTCGGTTAGTGTGTTAATTGCCTTTTCTTGTGTTATACTCGATCTGTCTCAATTAAATCAACTTATGATGCTACATAGTGTCAGATGTGGGATTTGAACCCATGCTGTCTTGAATCAAGTCGTTGATAATGTTACAGTGATGTTAGTGGCGTTGTAGTTGTTGTCATTGTTGTTGCATGTTGTTGTTGTTGCTGTTGTTCATCTGTTTGTTTGTGTATGTATGTGATGTGTAGCTAGCATTCCTTAATTAATTAGGGGTGCACAGTGGCATAGCCAGCTATCTTCACATGTTGCCTGTGAAGACTTCTAGCTCTGCAGGGGCTTATACTTAGCTGTCTTTCACATGATGATGAGCCTTGACTGTCGGATTGCAAGTGAATCAACAAAAACGTTCTGTAGCCAGCTCTCAACTTCAAGCTAGTTTCTGCTTTAATTCCCAAGCACCTAGTGTCTTAAATTTTGGAATTTACATGGCAGGAAGCAGCACTGAAAGGTGGCCGACTTCTGTTATACAGAGTGTCTTCAGCTACAGACAGGATGTTCTTCAAGGTCCATGCTACGATACCTGTCACATTGTGTGAGTCTTGGGCTGATGAAGACAGAAGATATTCGGTCAGCAATGGACAAAACCGTTTGAATGGTTTGATACTAGGTCATGCAAGTACACTGACAGCGTCTAGTTGATATTGATCAAATTGTTGATCGATTTGCCACTTTGCATTGTAGACGCATGGAGCTGTCAAATATTTTTGACAATGATGAGGTAAACGCAAACCCCTCGCTTATTTGAAATGAAGGCGATCGCATACCATTTAGTGACTGTATAGTTGCATATGATCAGTTGATGGATTTCTAGTTGTAAGTGCTTAATTAATTTGATGCAATAATGAATTATTAATAGGCATGCGTATTGTGCACCTATTCCTGCAGCATCTTTCCCAATTGCGCCATAACTAAACGGCCAGCCGTGTAGGGTTTGTATGAGGGCTTGGCTACAGCCCTGGTGCCCATCATGTTTATGTTTATAAACTATTTCAGCTGCCAGCATGATGTGTATGCTAGTAAATTTGTGTAGTTGATTGTTTTCTTTGTACACTCTCTTTCTGATTCAGTCATGCTTAAATATTTGAATGATGACACATTATTAACATACCCGTCTTTCCTACATTGATAGCCATTTCCCATTTAGTATCAGTGTTGTCATTGGCATGTAGTCTGTGAGATTCAACCTCAGATTGTGCACACTAAACCAAATCACCTGCATTGCTAGGGAGGATTGCATTTCTTTTTGCATCTTGAAGCAATTTGAATGACAGTGATTAGCTTCCTAGGCTAGCCCAACCAAGGCTTCCACCATCTTCAGCTTGCCCATGCAAGGCTAGATTTAGCACGCACATGCGCATGCACACACACACAGTGACTGACACACACACACACACACACACACACACACACACACACACACACACACACACACACACACACACACACACACACACACACACACACACACACACACACACACACACACGCACACACACACACACACACACACACACACGCACGCACACACACACACACACACACGCGCACACACACACACACACACACACACACACACACACACACACACACAACAAAACTATATATTCAGGCTTTCTCAAATTTTGGCTAGTCAACGCTAAATTTATTAATTAAGTTAAGTTAGGTTTGCTTGTGAATTGAATTGCGTCAATGTCTTTTATACTGCTGCTTTGTACATATTCATCGAGATTTATGTGATCCAGAAATTGATGTGTGGGTCTCTTTTAGCTGCTATGGTTTGAGTTCTCACATTGTCAATCTGAAGTCATGTCTGATTCGATTGAAGTTAAATCTAATCAATTTTTATAATTTCAAAATCAATAAAAAGTTTATCAGAAAAGTAATAAGGCCCAAGAGTATTTAATTAAGCAAGCAGATTTTGACTACGTAAATGGTGTGTGTGTGTGTGTGTGTGTGTGTGTGTGTGTGTGTGTGTGTGTGTGTGTGTGTGCATGCATGTGCATGTGTGTGCATGTGTGTGCATGTGTGTGATTCTAGAGCGTGAAAGTCTTGTCACTGAACCCTCTAGGAGAGCACCCCATAGTACCTTGTATTTTCAGTAATTTCCTGGCCAGGGGAAGGAATTACATGCTAACTTCAACCTTAGCAAGGTGAGAATGGTATGAAGTTAGGGTGTGCTAGCGCAGCATGCTTGTCATTTGACTGTGTATATTTGCTATTTCTTGTACAATGGAACACTGCACTTCCTTTCAAAAACACATATGATGCTTAATTAAGTAAGCCCATAGTGGGTATAGGCAAAATTCCAGAAATTTTAGGCAGGTGTATAAGCAGTGATGTATATATTTATAAATCTATGTATACGTGTACATATCTATATGTATACATGTATGATAACGACTCTAGCTAATAAATTTGAGACTTTATCTTTGCTTTGTACAGGGCTTGGACTTACGGATGCATTGTTGCTGTACGTCGTCACACATTTGCCAACCTTGACAACTTTTATCAATTGTAAAGTCTTCTTTTCATCCTGTTCTTCATGCTCCGTGAGACTGATTGTATATTGGCATGTTCATCATTGTGCAGAGATCTCAAGTTTAACAACATAGCGACACTGGAAAATGAAGCCTTCTCTAATTTACCAAAGTTATATATACTGTAAGCAAGTGATAAATGACTGAACGATAGAATTTGAATCTTTTGATGTGAAACAACTTTTTATCAATACAAAACTCTATGTTTTAAAATACATTTATGGAACTGAAATTATATTTAGGAATTTGTATTCCAATCATCTTGTCGAAATTCGTTCAGCAATGTTTCGTGGTATTGACAACCTCAAAAGCTTGTCAGTACATTGTGACACATTTATAATAATGCAACTTGTCATTGAAATGTATTTGTGTGTGCTCAGAGATCTTCAATACAATCGGATTGAAAGACTTGACGCCAATTTCTTACAATTTTCGGGACTCTTTGATTTGTATGTGTACAATTGTCTTTTAAATTTAATATTTTGTACTAATAGTTTAAATTTGTTATTTTGTTGAAGGTCTCTTACTCATAACAACATTTCGTCTATTGACAAGGATGCCTTTAAAAGTCTTGGAAACTTGCTATATCTGTAAATGAGACTCTAGTCCAGGATATTGACGTGTTGTGGTTTGCTATTTTTTGAACAGTTATTTAGGGGATAATCCATTGTTTCAAATTGGCGCTGGAGCGTTTCATCGATTGCCATTTTTGACTGGAATGTACATGAAAGTGCTCCTAAAATGAGACTAATTTCTTGATTGGTTGCGTGCTTATGACAGATTCATGAATAAGGTCAATGTGACTACACTTTCAAGGGATATTTTGCCCAATTCTACATTCTTGGAACTAGTGTATGCTGTGCAATTGAGTTATATATATATATATATATATATATATAAATGAAATACAATAAAATAAAATTTTATTTATTTATTTATTTATTTATTTTATTACACACACATAAACACACACACACACACACACACACACACACACACACACACACACACACACACACACACACACACACACACACACACACACACACACACACACACACACACACACACACACACACACAATAACTGCAGAAGCTGTCCTTACAAGCCAAGGGTAGCTGTTCTAAAATTTACTCATTAAAGACCATAGCTTTGTAGAAAGCTGCTCATGCATATGATACACCTAATATACAGTATATAACAGTAAATAACAAATTATGCAGATGTCATGCAGATACATTGTTTGTTTCTGATGTTTTAGATTTCTGTTTGATAGTAATGTACAATTTGTAGAAGAAGGAGCATTTGACGGTTTTGGAAATGTCAAATATCTGTAACGTTGCTTTACGTTAGTTTACATATGTTTGGCTGATTATAATTGTGTTTAGATATATGCAACAGAATCCAATCTATGATCTTCCGTCTGGTATCTTTGATGCCCTTAGATCAGAGCATCTTCACTTGTGAGTTGTAGAACACTGCTTGTGATAGATGTTACCAATTGCCACCGACATCTAGTACAAAGTGAAAACTGCAAACAGACACACAGAGATACAGACTGACGCACAGACACAAACAGACTCAACACAAACAGTGCACATCTAGGAGCATGCATGTACGCGCACAGACACCCCACAGCCCTCACACACACTGTCCTTGGGTAATTCTGCTGTTAGTACCTTTGCATGTGAGTGTGGCTACTAGTAAATGAAGTTGTGTTCTACTTGCTTCAGAGCTATGAGCTCATGTGTGTGTGTGTGTGTGTGTGTGTGTGTGTGTGTGTGTGTGTGTGTGTGTGTGTGTGTGTGAGTGTGTGTGTATGTGTGTGCGTGTGTGGTGTGTGTGTGGTGCGTGTGTGTGTGTGTGTGTGTGTGTGTGTGTGTGTGTGTGTGTGTGTGTGTGTGTGTGTGTGTGTGTGTGTGTGTGTGTGTGTGTGTGTGTGTGGCCAGAGTCCAAGGTTTGGGGGCACGCTAAAAAATTTCTCAAATCGATCTGTATTTCTATTTTATTGTAGCCGTTTATATCTTTTTACTTTTATTTAGAGCTTAATTCTTCTGTTTTTCTCCATTGCAGCCAACCTAGCTGCTTCCATCATATATTAATTGATTGATTGATTGATATTTTTGCTAGCACCCTAGCATTTAGTGGGAACTGCACTATGTACTATAACATTTTTACAACATTCATTCATTATCTTACTAAATATATATATATATATATATATATATATATATATATATATATATATATATATATATATATATCTTTCTAGGGCCAGAAGCGTTTTATAATTATACGCTATCTAATCTATCTTGTTCTATGCCAGCGCTAAGATAAGTCTTCAGTCTTTCAAAACGTGACTCTACAGGATTGCAGCTGGTGATGGCGCTATGGCATAATTTCCTTGTGCAAGAAACTCACACACACACACAATTGTCTCTCTCGACTCAGGAGTATAATTGAGTACCTGGTTTTTGACTGGGGTGGCAAGGGCCAGGCAGAGCCATATATATATATATATATATATATATATATATATATATATATATATATATATATATATATATATATATATATATATATACATATATATATATATATATATATATATATTTATATATGGCTCTGGGGCCCGGTGGGACCTCGGGTGCCCACACCACAGTTGGCGTCGCTGTCGCGGCTCCTGCGAGTGTAGCAGTAGTGCTTATATACGGGTTAGTATGTTGTTGCAAAGCGCATGCTCTGTTGTGTTGTGTTGTTTTGAATAAACCACGTGTAGTAAACTGCATTCGTGTCTCGCTCTATAGTCTCGAATAGTACATGGTGACAGGAGTGGGATTCGAACCCACGTCTTCGAAGAGACTGGTGCTGTCAAAATGTACTATTCAAGATTATAGAGCGAGGCACGGATGCAGTTTACTACACGTGGTTAATTCAACACAACACAACAGTCACAGAGCATGCGCTTTGCAACAACATACTAACCCGTATATAAGCGCTACTGCTTACTCTATCAGAACGTGTAACAAAATTACACTCACGAGGTGCAGAATCACTAGCGGTCTCTCGACTAGCTTGCAAGTCTGATCGTCGTAGTTCTTCTCCTCCAAGTAGTGTTTGGTCGTTCGCTGAAGGAGTTTCCTGTGTCGGTACTTCTTGAGGTCTGTCCAGCAGGGTCAAAGACGACTGAGTTTCTGTCTGAAAAGGTAGTGGATTCACGCTTCTTCTGTTTCTTCTTATTTGTCGGGTTGGTGTCTGAATCACGTAAGGCCGTGGATTGGCTGTTGAAACGACAGTCCCATACCGATGCTGGTTGGGAACCCAAACTCTCGTTCCAGGAGGTAGTATAGAAAGGGGTACAACGCGGTGACGCCGATCAAAATTTTCCTTCGTACGGTTCTTCAGTGTCTCTTCTCTTTTCTTCAGAGTGAATATATCTGGTACTTTTGGTGGTAGTTGGTCTGAAGTGATAGGAATTGTAGTGCGCAATTTTCGACTCATTAAGAGCTCGCCTGGACTATAACCATTCCGTAGCGGGGTAGATCGATATGCTAACAATACCGTGTAGAGATCGTTTGTCTTTTCTAACAGCGACTTGATTGTCTTGACGCCACGTTTGGCCTCGCCATTAGCCTGCGCGAACATTGGGCTAGATGTGATATGAGTAAATTGATATTCTCTGGCAAATTCGCGAAAACTACGAGATGAAAACTGCGGTCCATTATCGGAAATAACAGTCTCAGGAATGTCAAAACGAGCGAATATAGCCTTCAGGTGACCGATAGTGCTAGCTGAAGTTGTGCTCGAAAGAGGTGCAACCTCGATGAATCGAGAATAGTAATCGATTACAAGAAGGTATGACTGACTTCTCCATTCGAAGAGATCCATAGCTAGTGTTTGCCATGGAAGCGGCGGCAATGTTGTAGGAATCTGTGGTTCTGCTGGATTTTTCTGCTCTCGGGAACAGGTTATACAGTTAGCAACTAGATTTTCAATCTGAGCACTGATATTTGGCCACGAGACGGCTTGTCTGGCTCTTTCCCGGCACTTTGTGATCCCTTGATGGCCTTTGTGAATTTGTGTCAAGACTTCTCTTCGCAACGCGGACGGAATGGCAATTCTTGAGGCGCGAAGAAGTAGACCGTCATGAACAACTAACTCATCTTTGTGGTTTCAGGAACTCTTGAGTTCTCCCTGCAGAGTGTGCTGTTTCGGCCAGCTCGCCAATACAAACTCTTTTACTTTGCAATGAGTGTATCTTCGTCTTGCAGAGTCTTAATTTCTTGCAGTTTCTTCTCAGATGAGGGCAAAGTCTTTGAGAATGCAGACTTGTGGCACTCAATTTCATCTTGAAATACTTCGTCTACTTTATCTGGAGCAGAAGTCGGTTGTCTTGACAGTGCGTCGGCTACTATCAGATTCTTTCCAGGGATGTGGCAAATTTTATAAGAGAATCGTAGAAGTCGCATGCAAAACCTTTGAATCCGTGGCGAGAGATCACAGAGGCTTTCATACCCAAAAGCGGCACCAAAAGGTTTGTGGTTCGTTTCAATCCTAAAGTCACTTCCGAGTAAATAAGTTTGAAACTTCTCCGCTGCCCAAGTGACAGCGAGTCCCTCTTTTTCGATCTGGGCATAACGTCTCTCGGTTTCTGTCAATGATCTGGAGGTATAAGCTACTGCTTTGTACTCTCCGCTTGGTTGCTTCTGTTTGAACACTGCTCCGAGGCCAAATGATGACGCATCTGCTAACACGATGCCGTTCCGGCCTACGTCATACAGTGCTAGAACAGGAGCTTGTGTAATTTCCCTCTTAATCAGCTCAAATGCAGATTGTTACTGTGGGCCCCATATCCATTGGCTGTGCTGCTGCAGTAGTGAACGGAGTGGTTCTGTCTGCTCCGCCAGCTTCTCAATGAATTTCGACTGCTAATTCACCATTCCAAGGAATCTCCTCATTTCTGGAACGTTGGCGGTGGAGACATTTCCAATATTGCTTTTCCTTTTTCTGGATCAGGTCGAATAAGCCCATTTCCTACAATCTGTCCCAGCAATTTAAGCGAAGTTACTGAGAACATACACTTCTCCTTGTTGAGACTTATTCCAGCTTTTTGAATTCGATCTAGGACTTTTCGTATGCGATTGTTGTGTTCATCTTGGTTCCTTCCAAAGACCAAGATGTCGTCCATATGGCAGACAACTCCGTCTAATTCCTCCAAAAGTCTTGACATTTTTCGTTGGAAATGTTCCGGCGCAGAAGTAATGCCAAAGGGTAGTCGGTGGAATTTGTATCTTCCAAACGGCGTAATGAACGTCGTTAATAGAGATGAGTCTTGGGATAACGGCACTTGACAGAAACCTGAGTTCGCGTCGAGTTTACTAAAGACTCGACCGTTTCCGAGTTGTGCCAAAGTTTCTTTCACAGAAGGAAGAATATGTCGTTCTCTCTTTTTCTCTCTTTACAGAGGCATTCAACCTTTGCAAGACAACGTAGATGCGTACTCTCCTGTTAGGTTTGGGCACAACTACAATAGGCACACACCAATCCTTGGGGTGTCCACCTTGGAAACAACTCCCCTTGACTCCATCCGTGAAAGTTCCTCCTTGTCTTTTGTAAGTAAAGGTATTGCCATTCTGCCTGGTGTAGTCACTGCGAAAGGAACTGCGTCTTCTTTCAGACGTATGTGGTGCTCCTCTTGAAATAACCCAAGACCTGTGAAAACATCTCGGTATTGCGTCTCGATTGGTATCCGACCTGTTTCTGTGTTGGTGGCCACTGATTCGACCCTGCTTAGTAGCTTAAGTCGTTCGATTGCCGGTCTGCCTAGGAGTGGTTGTCCTAGTTTCCTTACAACGTAGACTTTCTCTCTGATGGTTTTGTCTTCCTTACGTAGGCAACACTCGACATATCCTTGGACCTCCAAATGTGTTGTGTTGGGACCCCTCAGTGTTTTTCCGACTGGTACAGCAGAGTCCTCTTACTGTGTGTAACAAACCATGAAGTCGGTACTACTGTCACGTCCGCTCCCGTGTCTATCTTGAACGTCAACGGATGGTTGTCCATGAAAAGTGTAACTGTCCATGGCTGACTGTTCAGTGCGTTCAGTACTCCGAGGAGAAGACCGTCCTCTGAATCTGACTCATCTACTACACTAACTGTCTTTCTACGACAAACGGCAGCATAGTGTCCTACTTTACGACACTTAGAACATTTTGCCTCACTTGCTGGACAGTTGGTTCAACCGTATGCAGGTGAGCGTCGGCATCGACCACAGAATTCCCAGATCCAGATCCACGTGTCACCCCAGCTGAATTTGTCTTGGGGTGAGTGGTGTGTGTGTACTTCGTAGGCTGTTTCCTTTTGATCTTGTTTACAGCTCCAACCTCTCTCTTGGGTTCACTCATGACATCTAGTGGAGCTTTGCTACGCAGTGTCTTCTGCTGTTCTTTTATCAGTTCAGATTGTCTCACTGACGTTATGGCTTTCTCGAGGGTAAGTTGGTGGTCCAACTGCAACTTTTCCGACAAGCGAACATCCCGTATGCCAACGACTATACGGTCCCGGATTAGGTCGTCATATAATGCACCAACCTGGCAATACTCGGCAAGGCCATACAATGATGTTGCAGTAGCGCATATATGCGGGTTATTATGTTGTTGCAAAGCGCATGCTCTGTTGTGTTGTGTTGAATAGACCACTTGTAGTAAACTGCATCCGTGTCTCGCTCTGTAATCTCGAATAGTACATGGGGACAGGACTCGGATTCGATATCCATGGCTACTAATTCTTCATTTCCGATGCCAAAACCATTCGATTTCTCCCACCCGCAAGAATGGGTGCGGTGGAGCAAAAGGTTTGAGCGATGTCGCGAAGTGAGGAGCTGAAGTCCCCTCGCTCAATTGAAATTTTCTGTGCCAGTGACTTTAGCAAATCTGTTTATCTGTTTACGGTCTGACAAGCGAGGTAGTTTTTGCTTCCTTCCACTGTACTAGACCCCCTTCGTGAACGTCTTCCTCCGCCACTGAATTCTAGTGAAGAAAGGAGGACGATACTTCTTTAATTGCGTATGCCAAGAGCTGGATATGACTGTAATGTGTACATATAGTACAGACACATTAAAGACACAATTGCAACATGTAAAACTGTCTTACATTACGCAAACAACTAGCCTTGAAATCCCAGACCAACACACCTGCACCTGCGTTCATTGTTTTGGAATTTCGAGGCTGCCAGACAACATTAAAATTATTTTAGATATAACGCTTGTTACATCTAATTCTAGGAGACCTGAGATACGCTTTAACAGACAAAAGTGACGGGCAGACAAACTGACAGCTAGACAGGCATTCAAACGAGTAATCAGAAGGCAAACGGAAACGTTTGTAGGTTTTTTGACTGTGCGTTTATTCTGCCTTTAATTTGGCTGCAGGTTGGTGTTAAACTGCGATGTTAGCAGACTGCCCGCTATCAGCTCTACTCTCAGTAACCGAACGTAAGTATTTCATGCGCACGATTAGCTAAGTCGAGTTTCTAGTCTCGTCTACGCAGGCAATGTGTATCTACTTCTAAAATCGTGAACATTACCGTTCGGTCTTACGAAAATACAAGCATAGTAAGCATGCTGCGAGAGTCTGCGTACAATTGCAGCAAAACGAGTGAAGATGAGGACCAGTTTAGCAAGTATACGTGCTCGCCTTGTCCTCCCGGCTACTACGGAAGAACGTTCACAACAAGAGGATATGAGTACGATGATCGACCGGTTTGTAATCGTTGCCCTGCAGGTATGATCTCATGCTCACGTTTTGATTAAGTATACTATATGATGTGCATGATGCTGCATCAAGAAGTCCACAGAGCAGTGACAACAGCTCTTTATGTTTATGGATACATTATGAATATATTATGCATGTATAATTATAATATATATATTATGTTATATTATAATATTGCTCATTTTGTGAACGTCCGATCAAATTTGGCGGAAGTCTGGTCAAAAGCTACTTTTGTCGGACTTTTATGTCCAGCCCACTTTGTTTCCTTATTTCGAGCACTGTATAACGTTGTTTGAAGGTGGTTTTTATCAAGACGAAGTGGCTCAATACACGTGTAAAGTCTGCGTGAATGGAACGTTTGTAAGTCCCAATATTTTGGGAAACTCGAGCAGATCATGTAAAGTGTTTCCAACCGGCACCGACACGACACGACGTGCGGGCTATCGAGCCGGTCCGTGTCTTAAGAACTACTTTAGATTGCAGAGGTTTGGTGCATGCTACCCTTGTAAGTCTCCGGGAGCCAAATGTACGAACGAGGTGTTGACTCTGACAGAAGGATACTGGTGGACAATGGAAGATGACCTTCGACTTTCTTATCGAAACTTTGCTAGCAATATCTTCGTTCACGACGACATTTACGATAGATCGACGGTAAACTACAGTAAATCCTATTTGCCTACTATTCACAAGTGCCGTTACCCGAACGCTTGCCCGGGTCAAGACAACAATCCCAAGAAGAACGTTTGCTCGAAAGGTTCGTACGGGCCTCTGTGCGAGTTGTGCGAGAAGGGATACTTTCTGAGTGATAGCGGCTGTTCTCCGTGTCCTCCGACGTGGCGGGTCGGTTTGCAGTTGACGGGATTTGTCGTTGTTGTGCTGTTTCTTGTCGTATTCTTGAGTTGGAAACAGAGTAAAATAGAGCAAAACGTGCAAACGGGCACTTGGCTCGATCATTTTGTTTCATCGCTTCGAATTGGCATCGGATTTATTCAAGTCATGAATGGCATCACTATGGCTCTAGTGTTTGTCCCTTGGCCGTCGGGTATAAAGGTGGTCGGTCGCTACCTGAGAGCTATCGAATTTAATGTAATATCAGTCGTCAACTCGGTGTGTCTCGGAGGTAGTTTGAAGCATTTTGACCATCTCGATAAGACTCTAGTGTTTTTCGGTAGCGTCACGGGCATCGTCTTGATGTTGGTCGCTATCTACTGGATATGGAAAGTTTATATGAAATGTCGTAGAATGACGATCGACGACGTGCTTCACGAAACGGCTCTTAAATTTTGTCTAACTGGAATGTTGTGGACATTCTTTGCTTGCTATCCATCTCTATCTCAGTATATCATTGCTACGGTACCTTACCGAGAGTTCTCGTGCATCGCCCTCGACTGTACGAATGAAAATGGTACGACAGATACGACTGGAAGAGACGACAACCTAACGTGTCAATGGTATCTTAAAGCTGATGTTTCTTTGCGCTGCAACGAGTCCAGCTTTTCTGGTCCTCTATGGCGAGCTTGCAACTGTCTTCTCATCGTCGTCTTCGGTCTGCCTTTACTGCTTCTTGTTTTGCTGTATTGGAAACATCGCAATGATTGTCACCGTGTACGGGTTAACAGTGCTTTAGTACGAGCTCTCTACTCGTCGCTGTCTTTCTTGGACGACAGCTACGAGTCGAACTATTGGTACTGGGATGTGGTGGAAATGGTACGCAAACTGGTGCTCACTTCAGGTCTGCAGTTCTTCGGAACAGGAAGCACGACGCAACTGGCCGTCGCTTCTATTATTGCTTCAGCGTTTGCTCTTTTACATGCTCAGTTTAAGCCAATAAAGTCGAAGCGCAAGTGGCAGCACTATTTGCAACTGTTATCTTTGTCTGTCATCTCTCTCAATATAATGGTTGGCGTGTTGCAACTGGTGGATGTAGGTGAAGAAGGGAATCTCGATGAAGAAGCGATGAAATCCGGGATTGTTAACAGAACGCTATTTAGTGTGCTGTTCTACTCGGTCAATGGCTTATTCGTCTTCCTATGTGTCGGTGAGTTTGTTGCTGTGCATGCGATGTTTGTATGAAGAATTTGTAAAATATGGTTTGTTGCGATTGCAGTCAATCTATGTAAGAGTGTGTGGTCGGCATGTGATAAATGGTGCTGCTATGGGTTACGCTTCTCGTCGTGTTGTGATTGTCGACGGAGCAATAGGGAAAGACAGCCTATTCTTAGTACTGAATTCACGTCATCTGACGAAAAGACAGAAGATTAGTACTTCAGTCTAGTTTGCAGTGTATTTCAATGGCTGCAAGATGCGAACGATCAGTGTTTCTATATAGACGAGCTCAGACATTAATCTGAATATGTACACGTGTTATCATCGTTGTTTTACTCTAGTACATGTCAAGCAATGTCATATCTGTCACTTTCTGGTTATATGAAAATATAGATACTACAGTACTGCAAAGTGTACAATATTCGCGGTTACCTGAATTGAACTTTGAGTGCTTTTTCAAATCAATTGGAAATCAAGCGGAATCGTTCGCGAGTTGGTTTGCGTTCTTCTTTTAGAATGAAACGGCAAGAGTCAATTGTCAGTATATTGCTAGTTTTACTAGTTTGCATCTCAGTCGGCTTGGCTTTTGTTGAAGTTGGAAAATCCAGTGTATTACGTGCCATCACCGGTTTTTAGTGATTTCGAACTATTTTCCAGGAAATTTGAGATTCTCGTGTCATAGTCATAAAATGCATGGAACTGTTTTTCTGTCGAATCAGGAGTATTAATTAATGAGGATCTGGTCTTTGGGAGTGGAAAAGTCGCCCCTGCGCAAAGTCCATCAGCCACTGGGATCCCGGTGCATGCATGGGACTTTGCATACGCACACCACAGTTGGTGTCACATGCAGTCGCGGAGCTCCTACCAGGACAGGCTTCAGCAGATTGCTTATAGCACGGCCCATAGCTCTTGCGTAGTGCACAGGAACCCAGCCATCTACCGCATATGCAGATTTATTTCTTAACTGCCATAAGGGGCAATTCTAAGATGTAGACAACATCGGATATTGGTCTAAAACAACATATATAAATCTAAATAATATAAATAATATAAATAATATAAATAATGTTACACCACGATGCTCTGAAGCCTTACGTACAACGTAAGGAACGATTTATGCCTGTGAATGCATTGAAGCGTCAACGTCCCAGAAAACGCGACTGGTAAAGCGCCCCACATCGACAGAATTATGCCGATAATACGGGTTGGTTGCGAATGCACTGACTCGGGAGAAAAGTCACCATCCGAAGCTGAAGGACTCTGTGCGGAAGAGAAGTCTGGAACGCACCTAAAACAAGAAAGCCAACATGCACGATTCACCTGAACCACCAGTTCTAAGAAGATCTAAACGGATTCGCAGACTAGCCAGACGACTGGATGCTTAGGTTCTAGAACCAAACAATGGGGAGGATATAGTGATGTAGTGTATATACTTTTAAATGCGTTGTGCACGTTACTTAGCTAATTAGTAAAGCACGCTATTCATTGGGATTTATATTATTTCAGTGACACTGTCTTGCGTTTGGCTAACAGTTGGGAAAGACCCCTTGCATGGGTGACTGTATATATAGCTATTTGCTAAATTAGTGTCTAAAAAACCAGCGAACATCTACGACACTAAAGTGCGTTCACGAATTAGAGCGACTGGTGGAATGTAGGGTACACCCTAAGGCGTGGCGTAGTGCTTGTGTAATCGGATGTTATGTTGTCACAGAAGGCAATTAGCATCTATGTTTCAGAGCGTTTGGTGTCAATGACAAACTAGGTAACTATATTGTTGCGTGAAAGTGTACGTATGAACGTGTTGCCTCTGGCTGCCTCGCTGGCTTGAAACGCAGTTTGCTTCATGATGCAATGATATACTAAAAATTGCACTTTTGCTATAACCCATGACAACAGACCTGGATGTTTCTATGCGCTCACTGGTTGTATGTGTCAGTTGCCTCTTCTAGGAACAGCTTTAGGTACCAGATACATACACTCATTCACTTCTGGCTCAGAGAAGCGTCTGGAAACCACGAGAACTTGACTAATTTGACCATACCAGAACCAAACTGACCAGCCATTTAGTGCATTCTTGAGCGTTGATGACATCCATTTGAGGACTTTGACCTACAGTTATGCTGCACAGCACAACACAGGGATTGGTGGGTTTACGATGGAAAACATCAAGCGTCTGTGTAGAGAAGGTCTAGCAAACGTTACTGTGGAAAAGTAGGCAAACTGCGTGAGGCACGTACGTGAGAAGGTGGAGAAGCATTACAGGACAATACACGGTGTGTTAGACGACGTTGTAGAGCAGATGGTCATTGAATTCGAAGTTGGTCCTGAATCAGAAGATTCGTCGTCGTCTGAAACTAAAAGTTCCAAGGATGAAGAGTAGAAACGGACCCTAGACGCACTCTTTCCTAGCTAGCTGACACCCAACTGGGAAGTTTACTGTGTTGGGTTACTGTTAACAGCCTGCTAGCTATAACAATTATGTACTTAGCTTTATGCAATTAACCCTAATCCCGCCTTAGTCCCGCCTTTCTCCGCCCCCTAACTCATTAAAATACAGGAAATTGGCTCTATTAACTTCAGCTACGTCTCTGTAGCCTAACAGTGAGTGTAATTAGATCCGGCAAGTGAAGAGCTTTCGATTGATACCAATATCCGCCCGGAGGGCAACATCTTTGTCGCGCAAATGGCCACATTCCACCAGTCTCTCTAATGCGTGAACGCACTTTAGAGTCTACTGAGCACTTGTCGGGGGAGAACTTGTCAGGGGGAGTACTTGTCGGGAGAGTACTTGTCGGGGGGAGTACTTGTCGGGGAAGTACTTGTGGGGAGCACTTGTGGGGAGCACTTGTCTGAGGTGAGCTCTTGTCGGGGGGTCAAACTTGTCCGGGGGGTCAAACTTGTCCGGGGGGTCACCGTATCTATTTGGTATTTATTAGATACGTCTTTAGTAGTATCCGAAATCTGGCATTCCTGTGCGCGACACAACAATAAATAGAGAGGTTGCGTCATTTGTCCTATTCGCGTTTAATTAATTAATACTGGAGGGTCTAACTCATCGAGCTCTCAATTCATTTATGCCTAGCAGTGGAGGCCACGCCCCAAGAAAGTGTGGCCTGTCAGGCGACAACTTGTCCTAGCTATATGACTGGTCGGGGCTTTAGGGTTCTAAGGTTAGGGTTATGGATTAGGGTTATAATTGCATGCAGTCAGGGTCCAGTACCACTTACAGCAATACCTACTAAGTATATACTGGACTAACTATGGCAGCCAGCTGGACCTTGAGACCAGTTATGGCAACCATGCACAGCCGGTCTCCAGGACCAGTTAGAGCTGTGGACCAACTATAGCGTGACATGTCTTTTAGACAATAGCCGGGGTCTAAAAAATGTTAAACTCCAGCAGCTGGTCTCCCCAATTTTGGAGGTCCAGCGACGCCACTGTGCAGCCTATGAACTAAATACACTGAAGAGGCAATAGAGGTACTCTGAACACTTACTCGGATCATCGACTATACATTTTGACATATCAAGATATTGGCAACTAATTATCGAAGTCATTGGTGACACATACATGTATATATTGATATCAAAAGAGACAAAAACATTGATATCACTGTTATCCCATTTCTCCCATTTCAACAGAGCTTGTGTTTCCATGGCTACGTATGCCCGATTTCTCTTCCTCTCTTTCGCGTTGCTCTTCTTCATACGTATGCAAACGCTCTTCTAGTGAGAACCCCATCAAATCCTTACGAGAAATGACACCAGCAACTCTACATGCAAAACAAAACTGAGCAAACATTCAAACCAAACGAGGGATACAATGGACCTGTTCATTGCATCTACAACAACCAAATGCCTAAAGAAAACAGTAACCAAGTTGTTAACTTAATTAATAATAAATAATATATATTTCATCTAAAGAAACAACCTGAGGCCGAGTGTTCGAAAAAGAATGTACGTTCTATGCAGAGAAAAGTTTACTTGAACGCACGGAGCAGATTGATTAAGGTAAGGCCCCTATATCACCAAGCAATCAAGCCAACAGTACAAATACTTGCCAGTCAGTTAGTCTTCTTTCTCAAAAGACATCCTTTTCGAAAGAAAGATTAACTGACTTGGTCTCCAGCAATACTAGGACACATTGCAATGTCCATAAATCAAAAGAAACTTACTAGATCCACGAAGAGTGTTTGATATCTTGGCTCATCTACGTACGACTGTAGCGTATCACGAGATAAGCAAACGATACCATCACTAAACACAACCTGCAACGCAAATTTAGAGATAACCACAACTCATTGGAAAGACAGGAAAATCCCAACTTGTCGTAGATCAATTGGAACAATTTCAGGTTCTTCAGATAACAAAAGTCCTTGTGATTTAAACAAGTCGTTGTGAGTCAACAATATTTGAAGTGTGTGCCTGCACGTAGATGTAGTTGTCAGTTAAATGTCATCAAAAAGTATGGAATAAACCATGGACCTTGAGATGTGGCCTGCAAATACATCAGTACCATTTTCTATTTGTCGAACTACAGGATATCCTCCGTGTGATGTGGTTGACAACAGTTCTGCTATTGTGGCAACACTTTCGTGAACATGGACAACCTGTTACCACCATATAGTGCACATAGACACAGGTTAGATAAACTGATTATTGCTTTTTCCAATAACTGTATTGGAACCTTTACTGGGAATGACATGGCATTCTCAGCAGAATATAACTCCAAGTTTACCACACCAGAAGATGATCTAGATACCAAACATTAAATTATTGTACTATATTGTTACCATGTGGTATCATAAAGCTAAATTAGTCAAAAGTCAGAACCAGCACTACTTATTCGCTGTGCATGATAGAAACTACTAGCTATTAAGTGGGGTGATGCAAGGTACTGCAACTACCGTTTCTGTAGTCATTTTACTGTTGTAGATGTATACCATTGATGTAAATCAAGCACCACCTGCATTACCCTTAACTCATTACCAACATTGCAAACAATCATCAAAACCCTCTACTTCTCCAACAACAGTACCTAAGCTCTGATGACTGTAATCTCAGAACCAATCATCAGGTAAGCCGCTGCAATACAGTCAGACCTCATTATTCCGACAATGTTTGCCCCACTGGTTTTTGTCAGACAAACACAACTGTTGGATTATCGGTGACAAATTCAAAGTGACCAACAATGTAAATTGGTTTCGCGTGTACCTTCGTCAGAAAGCGAGGGTGTCAAATTATTGGGTATCGGAATAATGAGGTCTGATTGTATATGTTATGATAAATGATTTGCCCATCATCTACAGTGTTTCCTTGCCTTCTAGTGTCTGCATGATGCCTACAAACTCTTTGAAGTTCACACATCATGGTAACCAGTAAGATACCCACAACAGTTTCATACTCTTAAACGGTAATTTAATTTATTATCACATGCTTTCAATGCACTCGGGGGTGCTTGCTGCATTTGTCATACTCCATTGTGTAATTTGTATTTAAAAAGTCGCAAATGAGTAACAAACAAAAACAAACACAAACACCAAACACACCTATCGTGATCTTTCCGAATAATGACTGGTTCGGCATCCAAAAATGGAATGCACTTGAGCTCCAGCAAAGCATGGTAGATAGGATGTGTGATGAAATCTCCACTCCACTTTGCTACCATGATTGTCACCATGATGGGTAACAAAAACTGGACATCGTTTGTTAATTCAACCTAGCAGCCACAATTTACTACAATATATTACAGCATTTTGCCATAGAAACTACATTACCATGATGACAGTAAGTGAAACAGTAAGTCGAGACACACCTCCAAAGAAACTGGCAGCACCGATAAGAGCAAAGGCTCCAGGGTCAATCCACACCCAATATTGATCCTCTACAAACAGAAAAACTTTACAATCAAATTACAAACGACTGCTTGTGATTTCTTTGCCTTCAGTTAAAGAATAAATTCCAAATGCCTTGACCATTATAATACCTACAATACGACCGTACAGAGCACCAATAAATCTAAGACAACGACACAAATTGTTAGAAAACTATTTGTACAAATGCTTCTTAATAAAGAATGCAAGACTTATCAATTAAACTGTATACAATAAGTTAATTAATTAAATAAGATAGTTAGTTGATTTAATTAAGCTAATTAAGTACATATACAGACATACAGCATGGGTACAACCAGTCCACTTGCAATATGAGTTCCTGCACACCAACAAGATAGGAAAAAATAAATCACCAAAACTGCAGCTAGAGATCTGAAAATAAAATTACAACATAGACTAAATTTGTACATGTCAGTGTCAATAGAACTCACCCGAGACCAAATTCATTGTGAGTCTGCCGAGAAAACAAATGCTTGATAGCATCTTCTCCAGTAGTAAACATCAATGTAGCAACTACATATACAAGGAATAGAGTCTCGATACTGACTATTGCAGTTTCAATGACAGATGTGTCACCTTCACTAAATGAACCGTTGCTGAATGAATAGCAAAGCTGGCTGCTGTTGGAGCAACACTCGGCAACTGATAATGAGTGATTTATTGCAAATTCTCGTTTCTTCACTCCATGAGGGCAAGCATAATGATAAACTGTCGGTTCAGTGTGAAGAGGATCCAAAGAGTCAGTCAGGCAGCGAGGACTGCAATTAAGTAATCAAAAAATCACTCTATAGCAACTATAAATTGTACTGACGTAGCGGTACCTGTAATCAGATTTGGGATACCCACACTCAAATGGAGTGCAAAAAAATGCCTTTGGTAAGAAAACTGTAACGCTAACATATATCACCTGCTCACAACATCATGTAACAGACATTTGCACACATACTTAATGCAAATGTTTCTAACAATAATGAGTACAGGCTCTCCCATTTTCATCATCACTTTAGCAAACGGTGATGCCACCTTGCTCAACAGCAGCTGTCTTAGACGAGCAATCTATATAGTCACACACTTCAAGTTCACGCAGCATCTCCACTCTTGCAGACTTATCGTACTTTGACATTCAAGAATGTAAACAATGCACCGAAGACACCACCAAGCACACCAATAATTATAGTTGGAAAAAAGACAAGTATGTTCACTGGAATGCCACGAACCACCTAGTCACACTTTGGATCAATTCCAATAAAATAGACATTGCAAATATAAAGTCAACCTCAAACAGAATGTACTTGCTAGTCTTGAACAAGCCAAAATTTCCATCATACTTGAAACCTGAAAATGCTGAATTGAATAGATCCTAAATGAAAGACTGTCAACACTAGTTGCCACCGCAAACTACAAATGTATGACAAACAGTTGTAAAAGTCGAAATCATGCAGCAAAAGAATATTTGCCATGTCAGCTTTTGGTTCCAAAAAGAAGAAACTTCTTCCATAGAAAATAACAGCCCACCGACAGGAGCACCAAATGCTGAAGCAATTCCAGCTCCTGCACCTGCTGAAATAAAGTTTCTCCTAAAACACACATCATTGATCAATTCAATTAACGTACTTGATAACACCACACGCATATAAGCAATTAGATCACCTGTCTTCAGAATTTCGAAATCGTCCAAACACTGGTAAATGAAACCCTAATGTCTTAGAACGCATTTGACTCAGTCCAGCACCAATCAAAGAACTGTACATACGCAATTCATAACAGGCATTGCATGCCCACACATAATCTAGACCTTTCCAATTAACATACCCCATGTGAATCATTGGTCCTTCTGGACCTACAGGTAGACCTGAAGCGACAGCAGCAAGACAAGAAAAGAACTTGGCTACAAGTGTTTTGATATTAAAGATGTGCCTAACAACCGTTCCATTCAAAAATCCAATCAGCTCTGGAAGGCCAGAAGCTGCTGCTGACGGTCTACACAGCTGTGACCAAACATCAACTTCTCTGATGCAACAATACAAACGAACGACTAACCACAATGATGGCACTGCTGACGATAACAAGAGCCATACTGAAGAGAAGCACAAAACCCCAAGCAAATTCATAGTTTTCATCCTAAAGTGACATTACCACAACATTTCAAATTCTTCAGCTTTTAATTAAGTAAACTGTGTAATTTTAAAAAAATTTTAATTAATACTAGTTTTTATTAAACATGTGTGTTTTTGGGAGTAAGCCTTTCAAACACCTAAGATCAAAGCATTGTCAACACAACTATATCAAAGGCACTTTGCCAGACCCTTTCTCACTGGAAGCATGATGGCAGAGACAGGTCTGACTAAGCGAGACTAAAACTAAGATTGCATTTGTGTGTTTATTTGTCCAAAAAGCAAACATTATACTAGAATATAGCATCAACTGCATTAGCACAGATTATCAAATGCATACTAGCATAACAGAGAGTGCAAAACAAAGTTCACATAAAGCTGAAACCCAGACAGACAAGTAGATAATGCAGTCCAAATTCTCTAACATAACTGTGGTTCAGTTTGTTATACTAAAATTAAAAACATTTGCTTACAAATGCTACCTTGTCCCGATTCTAAATTTGGTCAAACTTCAGAATTTGATCAAATGTACAGATCACAAATTGCAAAGCACAGCAGACGCCACTCAACTTGTTTGACCAAACTATAAGTTTGAATTAAAGCCAAAAGATTTTGGTAAGCAAAAATAACAAACTTCTCTGTAAATGCATGTTACTGTATACTGCCCTTGCATTCATGTAGTAAACTTAGAGAAAAAGCAAAAATACAAAAAAGCACACTACATTCTGTCTGTAATCTGCACAATTAGAGCACAAAAAGAACAGTGATTAAAATTTGAATATTAAACCTGCTACTACATACCCACTGAAAGTATTTCATTGCTTCATTATAACCTAGTATTTTAATTGACAAAATTAGATGTCTCCAACATTGTCATTAAATGTGTCATTAAATTTGTCTATCAACATTGTCCAAAATTTCAGTTGACTGTCGACCAAGTGAGAGAATAAAAAAATCAGTCCAACAAAAACAGAATACAAAATTTCTGTAAATAGTAACCAGTAGATTCAAATTGTCACACAATTTTACGTTATTATTCAAACAAATTTACTATTTGAGCATAATCCCAATTAGCAGCTAGGAATGGCAAATTACAATAATTATTGCATAAGCTACTACCCAAGTGTGTCATTCCATCCCAGCCTGTCTTTGAACATGTCAGCAAACTAAAGCAAAACTAATTAAGTGTCATAGTATTGGAACATGTTACAATAGTTCATGTATTTAAGAATTTGATTCAAGTGGTAAAGTACATTGTATGACAAGTATAACTTTATAACTTAAAACTATGCAAGTTAGCTTATCAAAACTATATTACTGCATCTAAACACATAGGTACATCTAATAAGACGCCAACTAACACTAAATATTTACCGACCTCTATGTATTGCGATGCTTTGTCCCACTTGTAATCCGAAATAGCATCAATTGCTTGGTGCAAAAGAAAGCCAACAAAGCCAACAGAAAAGCCGATTAAACCCATCATCACCCAACGATCCCAATCCAACCTCCTTGGCTGTCTCCTCAACCAATGCTGCAGAAACACACAGTTACTGATTGCCATTACCCTTTCTAACTAATCTAAGCATGGCATGCCTTGTATGCAGTGCTGTGAGGCGGTAAGTAGTCTAAGCTCTCATAACCCGCAAGGACTGCACGCTCTTCATCGTTGTATCTGTGATTGTCGTAAACACTCTCTAATTCTCGGCCACGCTGAAAAAATCCAGTTTTTGCTCCTTCTTTAGACTTCTCTGTGTCTGACCGTCTATGCAACTCTGACATGTTTCGCTATACAAAATATATTGAAAATAACAGGCACAAATGTATTATATGTAAATCAAATTCAGCATTCAACAAGTAGAAAGACAAGATTTCCCAAAAAAATTAAACCAAGCGATAGTATGAGTGCATATACAGGCCCATAGGAAGCATTTCAAATATGGTCCTGCCTAACGAGCGCTAAGAGGGTGTGGTCCAAGGATAGGGCACCAAGAGAACAGTCTTCCAGCATTCTCGTATCAAGTAGTCTATCGCACAATGGGTTCTTGAATAATTACTCTCGTTTACCAACAATTACTGTTGTACATGGCCAAGTAATGACATCAGGGTATGGCCGGACCAGCCTGACCGGCTCCTATGGAATTGCCTAAACTGCACATACTGTATCGGTGTTATCTCGTTCACACACCATCAGTTAAGTGCCACTTGCCTGGTATTTCAGTCTCTGTCTTTGTATGTAGCATGTCTTGAAGTAATATTCGTACGGCAACCCTACATCTTTCTCATTTTTCAAAATGTTTTTCATACTTTGTTATTTCTAGTCAGCGTGTGTTTGTCCATTTGCATGCCTGCACATCCGTACGTGTGTGTGTGTGTGTGTGTGTGTGTGTGTGTGTGTGTGTGTGTGTGTGCGTGTGTGTGTGTTTGTGTGTGTGTTGCCAAAGAATGCTTCAACAATAACAAGACCTGAAGAGATGTAACGCATTCCGCTAATGACAAAACAAATTCATTTCACGTAACTCAAACTATTATTGTTGTAGTGATACTGTAGTACGCAGCATATGGCTGCATGGCTTCATCTATTGGATGACCTTCCTCCAGGTCCAAGGTCAGGTGTGTACACACCATACCTATGTTTGTATGTTTTCATCCATAAGTGTCTGTGTTTGTGTGTCTATGACAGTGCTTCGACTTATGGCTAGTTTATATTGGACAGCAATGTGCTACTTTGCAATGCCCCAATGTCACATTTTCATAAATTGCATACAAGAGCAGGCAAAAGGCAAATAATGTAAACTGTAAGTGTTATTAGACAAAACATCAGGCAGAGTAAACTTTTGTACAAAACGTGAGATCACCACAGATTGATATGAAACCAACTGATATAAAAAGTCAGTTGAAAATGCAGTGCTGTAACTCTGGAATCTAAATACTAAGCACACCACATACCTGCTGTCATACCAAATCAAAGATTAACAAGAATATTTACAAAGTAGAGGGCTCTATAATTCTACACTCTAGACAACAATCTCATTAATAAATATGAAAGGTACATTTCTACCCTCGGCGGAAAAACAATAGTATAAATCAAGACAGAAAGAGAGCTAATGACAATGTCAACAAATGTTGCTGATTGAGACATGATAAACTGATTTTTACATCTCTGTAGTCTGACATAATACCTCAGCAAATTGTCCAAAATGTCACCCCAACTTTTAGTAGGGAGCATTTACCTAATTAATATGGCTGACTCCACTGGTTGAAATAACAATTAAGTATGCACAAGCACAGGCTGCGGTAAAAACGTGCTACAGAATTATTGGCACTGTGTCAACTACAACCACACAGGGGCGTAGATGTAAGTTTTCTCAAGGCCATGAGTGGGCGTGTTGAACAATTTCCTGCAGATCTTCACAAACAGTTTTGACTAAATTTTAGATCTTATTGAATGCTAAGTTGCTAGCTATTTGTCACGTCCCAGCTTTTGCAAACACGAATGAATACGTCCATGCCTGCTGCATTCGTGAGAATTTGAAAAACCTTATAACAGAGACTTAATTAATTAATTAATTATTAATATCTACGCCCCTGCAACTCCAATTCTATACTACACAAATCAATCTAGAGCTTCAATTAGCCAACAACAGATAAAACGTAGGTAGACATGTAGATCTATTTCATGATCAAATACAGAAGGTGTGAACAACCAGGAACTGATCGCCTGCTAAACGTTACATTTTTACAGAATCTCCACCAAGATACACGTACTCACCTCATCAACGAACGAGACGTACGGCTGCAGTGATACATTCATGAACTTGCACGTGAGTTGTACCTGCCTAAAATACCCGGATATATACACTAAGGCTTTACGAAAACGGCTCAAACTCTAGGACGTCGAGCGGTTGTTGAGTGTACTGCGTCACTATAGCAAGATGTCCAAAAAGAAAAAAGTGTTTTTTATATTCGTAACCATTCGCCGTTAGCTATAGGTTAGAGTCCTCCTCTTTTGCAGGCATCCTCGTCTGTCAGTGAAGAGAATGATGTTGACCAAAGTCGAATGCCCGTATCTGAGTTACATGGCAGCATTACTATCACCGTGCTTGCTAAACCTGGAGCCAAACAGACCGCTATCACCGAGATCACAAGTGATGGGGTAAGCGTGCAGATTGCAGCTCCTGCTCGAGATGGAGATGCCAATGCAGCGCTCGTTGCGTTTATTGCCAAGGTGCATACTGTTTTTTTTAATTCAAACAGTCATCTTACTACGTGTACACTAAAATTAATCACAAATTAATTGATTAATTAATGTCTGCAGGTCCTTGCTATCCGGAAGAGTGATGTACGACTGGACAAGGTGCTTGTCGTCTGTTTCTGACATAGCAAGATAACTTAGATATCATTGCAGAAATGATGAAATTTTTAGAGGAGCAAAATTAATTACTGTTAGTAAGTATTACTATTAACGAATAAGACCAACTAATACCAATTGCTCTCATAAAGCTATTTGACCAATTATTACGTTTGTGTCTGCTACATAAGATGATATTGACTGCTTTATAGGATATCAAGATGGAGCTTACACACCCGTAATTAATTAATAATTAGTGATATTATGAACCATGCAATTATTAAATAAGCAATGGGCCCATGGCAGAAGAATGCCAATGCAGCCAATAAAAGCCATGTCTTGACTCTGTCACAGTATTCAATCAGGTTCTAGTTGAAAGTAGAGTAGTAGGTGGTCAAAAAACCAAATGTTAGATGAGCCAGCTAGGCCCTAAACTTTGGGAGAGCCCAGCCCAACTGGACCCTCCATAGCTACACCACTGCTGAAAGGCAGAGTCGATGTTCTTAGTTTCTCCTGGTTGACCTTCTATTTACGCTACCCACAGCTATGAAGGAGTGCTCTGAATGAGTTGCTCAATCAGTACAGTGCCAACCCATGAATCACATTAGGGTTGGCACCTTCTCTGTCGACTTTGTCTTCTTCTGTATCACCACTTAGGCCTAGCTTATGCAATGAGTGGGCCAAACGGACTAATATTGGTTTCACACAAATTGGTTATTATTAATTTCAATATTTTACATCATAATTTTGATATTTCAAATCTCACATCATGTATCACTCGGTGGAACAACAGTTGACAGAAAGAGAATATTAATTAGATGGGAGAATTCTTTACCTGGGTCAGAATGTTCTTCAAAGCTGAAAGTTGAAGGAGTTTTACGCACTTCATTCGATCTCCTCGACTCTTCCATGCTTGCCAAAATAAGTCAAATTTGTAATTGAAGCTAAAGGTTGTCATGGGGCATCTACTTTCTGCACGCAATGACATTTGAGTCCCATTTTAATATTATTCATCTAAACAACGAGCTACTCAGCTAGTATATGCGTACTGTAGACCTTAGATCCGGCCTACTAGACTAGTCATGTACAGTACTCACTCACCCAACATTCCTTATCTAGAAGTAGAAAGTTTGACCAAATTTGTGAACATGAGAGGCCAACAGATAGACTTAGAAATCATATTCACAACTGCAATGACTGTAACATACGACATGCCACAAATTCTACACGAAGTTTACAATAACGTCTAGCAGACTAGCCTACCCTCTAGAAGATCATGGGTTTTGCCACACAATAAAGTACAACTAATTATAGTAATTTACAAATAGTCATCCTATGTCATAAAATTTTCTTGTTGTTTTCAGGGGTCAAAGTCACGACTGAAAACTCTATCTATTTCATCAGACGCTGGTCTCCCAGTGGCAACTATACTAGAGCGTCTGCACTCGGAAATTGAGAAACGGTCATAAAGGTATCATCAGCGTGTTATACAGAGCAATGAACCAAACTTTTTGCCAAATAAACATTATAGCAGAGTTCACAGCTAAGAGACAGCTACGTGTTGTTGAGTTCAAGTGGCATGCAGAGATGAGAGCATGCAAAGTGGAAACCCGTCTCCCAAACTAAAATGACATTGCCACCAAGTTGTACATAACAAAATAGCAGTCAGCCCTAAATGGGCCCTGACAGTACTAGCTGTCAGTCACACAAACGATATGCCAGAGAGCAATTTGTTGATGTCTTCAAATGATGGTCTTCGTCTCGGTTCGATGTTCCAGCATTTCTGCATTATACTGTAGATTTCATCAGGACAACCTTCAGGAGCATCCATTCGATATCCCTTCTCGACGAGATTCACAACATCATTGAAAGACTAAACAGAGAGAATACAGAAGAGTTTAATTTAGTGATTACATAAGCATTACTTATGCAATCAAAATTTATCAAAACCAACTGCACTACACAATCAGCGTCCCAACAAGTAAACCTGTTAACCAAAAATTTCCTTGCTTGTCTGTCTGCTGAAACAATATTCAGCACCTACTATACACCATGAGTAAATGTAAATTCTAGAGGACCACACATCTACTGAGTCTCTCCAAGACACTAGTAGCTAGAAACTGGAAGAGTAGTACTTCATTAGAATAACATAAAGTAATAAAATATTTTGAAAAATGAGAAAGACGTAGCGTTGCCGTATGAAAAAGAATAGAAACAAGACCATGTAACAGTGTGCTGTGACATCTTCGTATCATTCGTACATTGCACCATTTTCTACAGCTAATTAGTGACACTATAATATGTGTTTTATACCTTCCTAATTAGAAAATGGTGCAATGTAGGGATGAAGTATTGCTCAGTCAGTCTGTATACGAAAGATGTCACAGCACACCCTTACGTGGTCTTGTTTCTATTCTATTCCTTCGGCAACCCTACATGCTTCTCATTTCAAAATGTTTGTATTACTTGTTTGCATTCTTTTTCTGCATGAGAGTAGATATGCACAGCGGTAACGGTGTATGCGAGCAGATATGGTAGACAATTGCAATTGAAAAGGTGGACAGTGAGGCTAGAAATCGACACACTCCCCGTGTAGCACTCGGTCCAGGAAACATATAGGTTGGATTCGGTGCAAATGCAATCAGAATTTAGAGAGAAACGGCGTAGAAGATCAGCTTCAACCGGCATAAAGTCTTCGATCGCTCGAAGCATTGTGAAGGGCGACGACACGTACAGTCAACACAGGACCAGTGTGGGCGTGTGTTCAAATGAACTGGAAGGTGTAGCATTCGCATCATCAAGAAATTTTATGAGGGAGTCAGTCCCTCGAGAGGGGACCATGCACTGCAATGACAAATTTAAGTAGTCATGGACCTGCTCCGTTGCAAGCGCAGAGGTTTGGTATAGAAATCAGCATTGTAACATAAACAGTTGATACCGATACCTGCTCTTACAGAAGAACTGAACACAAAAACTCAACCCTTACATACCAACACTACCTTGTTGGTGATTAATAAATAGTCTAACAACTCTGCAAACATCTTCCAACCACTACACTATATATCTTGCAGCAAAGAAAATCAAATATTAGTGCTACTGCAGTAAAACTTATCAATTACTCCTAATGACTAGGGGTATGTCTCCACTTGCTGCAATGTAACTTAGATTAATTAATGTAAACCATGTTTAGAAAAGGTCTCCACTTATCTTCAATAGTGGGGAACTTTATATTCTTATCCAGGAACTTGTCGACTTCTTATACTACAAAGAAATCGTGGATGGCAGCATCTGACAGTGCATTGGAGTGCAGCACATCAGTTGTAGAAGCAGAGCAAAAAGAAAGCAAAATGGCTCAGGATCTGTCATTACTCTGGCACGTACCATCACCACACAGTAAAACCTGTTTACTTGAACTAAACTACCTCTGAACCAGGCTTAAAGAAAGTTGTTTAGGTTTAGGGATAAGGTTTGGTTTAACATAAGTGGGGAGACATGCCTAAATTACCTATTTATGCTTACACAACTGCTAAACATGTCTAGCTGCTAGGAGACAGGGTCTCATCTTATCACTTACCACTCGTGGGTAGGGCACTCGGCCATATGAATACAGTTCCCACAGTAAGATTCCAAAGCTCCATACATCTGACTTGGTGGTAAACTCCTGAAACAAGAAATCGTTAACTTACAAAAACTGCAAATTTACATCACACATTTGCATCATCACACAAATTTACAAAAACACATCAAGAAATCTGACATTTCGTCGAAGTGCCTCGGGAGCTGTCCATTTTATCGGAAACTTGCCACCTTCTTGGAAGTGATGAGACTCGCGTGCAAGCCCAAAATCAGATACCTTCACAAAACAAAACATTCGACGTCAACACAACAATCCAACAACTTGTACCAACAGACATACATAACGCCAGTGTCGACACATACAACTACATATACCCTCTACCCTTCTACATTAAAGTTACCAGCCAAAACTACTACAAGCAATGGCCAAAAATTACTACTATACAAACATAGAGACACAAGAGCCATCCACCACGTCATACACCTCTTATAATCGCTACCATAAAAGCAGCCACTACAAACATCCACTGTCTCTCTGCACAAGCAACCCAAGATCCTCCTCACCTTTGCTGTGTTGTCTTCATCTATAAGAACATTTCTAGCTGCCAGGTCCCTGTGTACTACTTCCTTCAATTCAAGATACGCCATTCCACTGCATATGTCCCTACACAAACCACATTTACCACCGAGAAGGAAATAACATGACAACAGTAAAGCACAGACTTTGAAAATTTGAGAAGATCATTCTTGCTGATGACTGCTCGACCTCTTGATCTCAAATACTCCACTAAGCTTCCCTACGCCATCAAAACAAACACTACATCACACAACTATAAGACAGAGTACTGCCGGATCATTACCCTAGCCATAAACTCGGTCACTATGTAGACAGGCTTTGGCTCCAGCGATATGCCAATAAACTGTACCAAATTGGGATGTCGAAGTCTCCTACAACACCAACAGTGTGAGCAATCATGATCAATTTACACCGTCATTCTCATGACATTCTCATTGCAAATGCCTCACGTCATGAGTGATGCCTCTTGCAGAAACTGCTGAATTGCAGCTGAATCGTTTTTCAAACTCTTGATGGCTACCCTTTTGCCTTGGTACATGCCCGAGTGCACCTCTACAACAAACATCAAAGTCAACATGTGCAAACTACTCACACTAACTCTTCCATTACCTCCAAATTCTCCTTTCCCGATGGACTGTCCTACTTTGAGATCTTCTCTCTTGATCGCCCAACCAGCTGTTTACAACCAAATGCCGTTACAAGTAATAACCATATTCATCACACATGTTAACAAACAAAGCGATCATCAAGTAAAGTATTGATGCAATCAAAGCTCATCCAAATCATCAACCAACCAGACATGACTTTTGCATATATCGCATGTAGTTATGCGTACTATGAGAGAATTCACATTCATTCATTATTGTATTAAATCAATTAATTAACTAAGCTAGGCGTTTCAAATTAAATAGAATTACTGTGTTTCCTCAAATACTAACCGGTAGTTACTATTCTTTAAACTGATCTGAACCACGGGTTACTATTTTTTCAATGATTCAAGTTGAAGTAAGGGCTATGCAAGTATTAGAAGAACACACTCTTGACACATGCAAAACTGCCAAGTTATGGTAACCTCTATTCAGTTACTCAGTTAGTCAGTGTCCTCATCATAAAAACCATAATGCCCACATCGTCATGATCATTGTCTTCATCTTCTGTCTCTTCTGACAGACTTGTTCCCTCAATGTTTCGTGTTACCTTTGATCTCTGACATCCAAGGCATGTGTTACTAATCAGCACGGGTTAATATTTTTTCAAACTGATCATATCCACGGGTCACTATTCGAGCAGGGTTACTAATCAAACATGGGTTACTATTCATGGAAATACGGTAACCGACCAAACCTACATGCACTAAAACTCATCAAATACATAAATTTATATGTCAAGGTTGAGATATTCGAGTGATGCTTGTTGTGAACCCATCATGTTATCATGTCTTGTGCCTACAAAGTTTAGTGTTGTCTCTTCCTTACCCTAGAATTCCATTCTCTTCTAGATTGATCAGTGGTTATTACCAATCAAGTAGTGACTAAAAGTAAATCGTAAAGTAGCCAAACCTCAGAGCCAATCAAAGACACAAGTAGCTAAAGTGCTGACTACCACGTTTCCTAATCAGTAAACAATATAAAAAGGGATACATGAGGTGATTCTCATTTTTCAAAAACTGATTTATGAGCTAAATCACCAGCAAAACTTCCCATTACAAAGACTAACAGACTGAGTTTATAAAAATGTTTTATGTATCTGCCAATACCAACCTAATTTAATACCTATCTACTGTAACTAATAACCTAAACATGTCCAGGCCTTTGATTCTTCCAAATGCCGCCTATAGTAACAACCAATACGCAAAGCATCCGCTAAGGAGTCATCCATAATTGTCAAAATTTACTCAAGCAGACAAAGCATACACTAGGGGAAGGGGGTAAGAAAAATGTACGCTTTTGGGGCGGAGTATAAAATGTCAAAGACCTGTGGTGCAGAAGTCATAGAAAGTGATACTGAAGTCAGGATATTACATTTACACGTAGGCGTGTTGTATACGTTTCCAACAGTATCGGTCGCAAGTGTATGACGCATATAGCACGCATTAAGCATTCATCGCACGTGTTGAAAGAGTACATGGTGTGGGACAGTAGGTGTACTCTGATGTAGGTACTAACAGACCTGTCTAAGAGAGCTTGTGCAGTTCATAAAACGCCGGCGAGCAGGTAACAGCAGTTTGTGAACGCCTTTGTCTTTGACAGCCCATCTTTGTTTTGCGAAGAAGCTGTGCAGAAAGTGTAACGACAATGAAAGACTGCTGGCCAGAAGGACAAAATGTGCATATCAACCTTCAAAAGGGCTTCTAATTATTTAATTATCGTACTACCATGGTACATTAGAAATAGCTTCACATGACCAACATTTTTATGTACCCTTAGGAAGAGGGGACGGGTATGCAGGCTTGTATGATTGAGTAAATGTCGACACCTATGGATGACCCCTAACAATAGCTATTAGACATCGAACATTGCTTGACTAAATTCACTACTATTCGTAACAACTCTATCACTTTTACAATGCCAGCTGCTACGTAAACTACACAAACAGTCTATCTAAGACATTCACAGTATGGATCCATACACAAAGAAATCGATGTAACGTGTATAGTAAACATGTACCATATTCTTCACCTGGGCAGTTTTCCAGTACATACATACGACTTTGCAGTCAGAATTTTCAAAAATAAGGTGATATGTGGTGCAGGTACACATGCCACTTGCACATAAACTTATCACTTTGACCTTTCAGGTTAAAATCTAGAAAACCGATGTCCTCTCAATTACAATGACACAAAAAGCATCACATTTGTGTCACACAAGGCAACAACAGAACAGATCAACAACCACTAGCAATTCGTTAATCTGCAACAAAAGACTTTTGTACAGAAGGCATCCAACTCATTAGAAATGACGTTATTCTGATAAAACTTGCTAAATGACTCTGAGTGATGAAAGGCAATGCTCTCGTAAGTAAGCACTCATATCTAGATTCACTACAACTGCAGTATGCACCACTTGTCAGTCCTTTCTAAAAACAATCCAAGTAATTTGACTCCACGACAACATCCCTGAGAAGTAAACATGCATAGCTGTTCACTGCTGCAATCTTGCTAGACAGTACAACCTTAATTATCCGGACACCCATTGTCCGGACTTCTCTATAATCCGGACACATTGTTGGCCACCCAAAAAGCATGCATCTTTTACAAGTGTCCCATATAACATCGTTTCTGTTACCAAAACCATAAGCTGCCAACCTATTTCTAAGAGAAAAAATGTGTTGCTGACAATTGCACAATACAAAGAAGTCTATTATGTAAAGGTGTCGACCTAATATTGCTAAACATTTGTCCATTACTTGACTGTCAATGTCTGACGAAGCCCCAAGGAAGTCACAACATCATCACTTCAATTATCTGAACAACTTAGTGACTTCTACCAAAAAGTCCAGGTAAACAAGGTTGTACTGTAGCACTACATTGCAAAGCATGCAGACAAGTGAGGAACATCGAAGAATCTGGGACAGACACTCAATTTGCAGAAGACCAACTATACACAACTATCAAAGCCTAACCAACTAAAAATATCCATTAAAGGAGAACTTCACCTGTTCGTGCAACTGACTCTGCCCTTGGCGGCTAACCGTTTCTAGCCACACCTCAAGTTGGGAAGTTTGGCGCTATCTCAGAGCAAACTTGATAGCTGAGCATTATGCTAAGGTTAGAAAATACAAATGCACAAGACGGTTTTCCAAATAACGTCCAGTAAGTGTAGGTTTCGTTTCACAACTTCATGTAGACTTTGATATTTGCTTAGGCAAAAGTAAAACGTGCTTTCGCATCCCTGACTCACTCACTTCCAATCGAATGAAGACTCTTGCTGTCATGAGATTATGCGCAGTGATGCACGTTTCCGTGTTTTTCGCATCACGCAAGCAATTTTGTATTGTACTCTGGCCTCCTTTCGTAAAAAGGAAAACAGAGGAAAGCGCGAAAGACCAAGCGATTGCAAGTCGTTCAAGACGATCCATGTGAAGTCTACAACTTATGAACGATTGAGTCGCATATGAACTGTAACTTGTTTCCTTCCACTGTCACAGTCGCCTGAAGCATATAGACCTGTCTCAAGACCAAAACAATGTGCCATGCAACACAGCAAGCATTCGGTCCGTCACCCAAGGTCTTAACGTACGTTAACGTCTAACTGTGCGTGCATCAATTGGTAAAGTGTTCCTTTAACTGAAAAAATATAACACAAAGCTGTCCCCACCATTTCTAATTATTAAATTAAACATTTCCCAAAGCTTGTTACATCAATGTAGATTACAAGACAGTCAATATTATTATAACCAATACTTTTTCTTACATTTCTTGAAAGCTGTCTCGTCGACTGTTACTGCAATGTTTTGTCCCTCCTTGTCTAATGGTTTCCGTAGCCTTGTGCATAGACCATCGGCATCGCCCTTGTAATGCTAAGCAACCAAACCTGTGAGTTCAGCACAAGCATATCACCGCACTAGCAGCACCTCAATCAACTGAAACAAGTTGTCAAAGAATTCTTCCTCGTCAACAGTCAACTTATTATCTCTATATAGAATCCGGTAATGCTCCACTTTTCCATCATAACTAAACCAGAAAATCATCAAGTCACACAACAAAAACACACAATAACTGTTTCAACAGACCAAACGCAAAGAGTGTAATCCCCAGGAAAATTCGTGCTCTCCCTTACTAGAAACAGGCCGTCTGTCTTGGGATTTAGTAATTCCTCAGACTTTTCTCGTCGTATCTTTCCGTGAAACCAAGGCATGGTCTGTAACTTTACAGCTTCTCTCTGGTTAAGGTATGTTGCTGGAACCATTCCCTCTTTGCCATCTGACCGTCTAGCCTTATACCAATTCGGATCCTACAAAAATATGCATCACAATCAATAGACAACTTTACTACTGCCTGAATGCGACTAAATATATAACCAGAATGCAAACTCTCCAATCGTCTTGATTACATAACCACACGCCTTACTACATTTACTGTCTCATTATAATCACATTTCAGCAATGGTTAGTTTACGTAGTAGTAAACGTAGGTTAACATCAGGAGTAAATTACTACAGCAATCTGATAATGTTGTGCATAGCAAACTGTTGAGCTTTGTATTTATACGAAATGATTGTGAGAATATTGTATTGTCTGGACAGCGTACATACGGTTTCTAGTTTTCTTGAATCCCTCCCTCTCTCCCATGTTCGAGGGAGTCATATTTAACAAATCAGATAACACGCCATGGGGATTTGTTCAGGCCAATCTTGGCTCAACATTACAGGCACCTTTACTCACTCAAGTTGCAACGTCAACTTGATTAACTTCTTCGGCTCAAGTGAGTTGTCTTGACGTCCGATCGTAAATGGGATGGGATTGTGATGGTGTATTGAGCTTCCAATGTCAGCTGGACTGACCTCTTGGGTTCAAGCAGAGCATCGAAGCATACAACGACAGCTGGACTGACCTCTTAGGCTCAGGTACTTGGTAGACATAACAGGTGTTGAGCTTCCAACGTCACTCTGAGTGACCTCTTGGGCTCGAGCTACTTGTCTAATAAATTTCAGCTTGTATGAGCTGACAGATTAATTAAAGCCAGCGTTCCGAAACCTCTCTCACCCCAGCATGTTGCCCCATCGAAGCCCATACTGTCTCATGTGTCAACGCAGTACCATAGCTAGAGGGTATGCTGCTTACAATATGACGTCGTATGAGTGATGTGATGTTAACTGCCTCTATTCTAGTGACGCTTTGGTTTAAAGGTCTACTATAGTTTAACTTGCCCTAAATTATGAAAATTCCTACAGCAACTACTGTACCCGATAGTTACTTTCTCTCACAATAAATTTTTAAAGCACAACCACGAACCACAAAACAAAAACACACACATCTATAGTAGTTCACATAATAATTTCACAACGTTCCCTACTATAGCTACATCACTACTACACCCAAACCTCCCTAATCAGGACCTCCAAGATATGGACACCTCTCTAAACGGACACTCTTCCCACAGCATATCATTCTTGGGGCTCCAAGGGTAAGCCCTGAAACTCCCCGTCTAAACACTCAATTCTCAAGCCATCTTGACTATCACGTGTAGGAAAACGCGTATGTAACATATGTAACTGTAGTACAAAGTACACATGTACATTACAATGTAGTGCAAGTGCACTGTACATGCATACTGTATGCAAAACAGGTATGACATTCACCAAACCTTACATAAAATGGTCTGGGATACCTATGATATAAAGTGCATTAGCTACCTTTATGTCCCAGATAATTCTAGAATCCGGACAGCAGCTGGTCCCATACTGTTCGGATTAGGGAGGTGAGTGTACACAGTAGTGACTAGTATGTAGATACCTACAAGCAATTAGTCCAATCCGTAGAAACATAACAAATACCACATCTATTACATCATACCCTCTAGTAATGGCACTGAATAAACATATGGACAGTTTTACAGATTCTCTCATTAACTTAAAAGCAATTGACTGACATCAAGAAGATAAAAAAGGGACAAGGAGGTTTGTCACATAGTGCAAAACCATCTCAAAACAAATAGCACCTGTTTTTGTCTCTCCAACCATTCCTTACTCTATCCTTCCTTTAGTCATTCTGTCACCTTAGAAGGCATTGCGTTCTCCGTAGTTGCTTCAAACTTTCACTTCCCAATGGCGTGATAGGTTATATGTGTACATGTAATATGTAGTCCTTCAAAAAATACTGACTACACAAAGTGGATATTGCCAGCAGACAAATAGTCCTTCCTAAGTGAATTTGATTTCTCTCAGTCTCATTGCAAGACAGATGGTGTACTGCTCTTTCTGGAAACAGTATGGCAAAATGCAAAGGTTTGGCAACAGTCCAAATTCTACAAGTGTAGAATACCTACACATCCTTGCTTATTGAATCTTCATAGTAGTAACAGAAGGCCTTAGCCCCTCATGAAAACAAACCATGCATTGAAGAAATACCAAGAATTATCATGTCATAGTGTTATCTGTCTAAACAGCAAATGAGGTAATCATAAAACTTGGAAAACACCCACTAAAACCCATAGCAACCACTCTACTGTCAAAATGACAGACTAAAACGTAGAACTTCCCACCACACATAAGGTCAACTACAACGCTCAGTACACAAGTACTGGACACGCACAAGCGTACACTGTACAATACATATATACCTAGAATAGCATAGTTAGCAGTCACATACACAACGAGCTCTCTAATCCCATGACAACCGTTCCAACCTCACCCAGTTCATATAACACGGAACCACGAGCGTGTGAGAGCACACTTACCCTAGACGCGCTGATAATCGTCAACAGTTCGCCCTTTTTAAATCGCAAATCCTGCGCACAACACGCAAAAACAGCTGCACACTGACCGCCCCATCCATCCAACACCGTGTACTCACGTCTGGCGATATGCCCTCGAAATTGAACTTGGCGATGCACTCCGCGCCTGCGTCCCACGCCGGATTCTGTATCGTGACAGAGACAACGCCTATAGCGCACAAACATCTAGAACAACTCTCTACATCTCTATACCTCAGATCCACCGTTTCGTTGCCCAGACATCGTCCACTTCGCGCGAACGCTACACAAACAAACAAACCGGCGTTGTCACAACCACAACAGAAACAACGACCTACATTGGGGCCCTACATCGAAACATCACGATGGCAACTACAACTCTCGAACGGCATTGCAAAGCTAGCGCGTGACACACCGCAGGTGGGCGAAAAAAAGCAAGGTCGCATTGGCGTGCTGCACCCAATGGGGACCACGCACTGCGATGACATGCATAACTCCTCCGTTTGCCCATACTAAATCACACCAAAGTATAGTGCACTAGTTGGCCTGCAGTGCGTGCAAGACAAAGACGCCTTCGTCACTTCGACTTTCCACGGTCTCCAAACTGAGAGAGGAGTAAACGAGTGCCTCTAGGAATACTTACCGACAGCCAGAAATCAGACAGTGGTTCAGTCCCAAGGACCAACACGACAATACTGTCGAATGCCGTCGAATACTTTACTATACGGGACGTTAGGTCTATGTGCACCTACGGGATGTTAGGATGTTATACGGGAAATTGTTGAAAAATGAGTGACGGGAAGTTCTCACTTGCTCCGCTTCGGTCGTTCTCTGATTTTCATGGTGACAGCTCGTGTTACAGTTGGCCACACTCTTCCGACTCTCAACGGTTGCAGTCACGAATAGTGAAGAATCTGCTATATTATCAGACAAATTACATCTTGTGGTCTATCGTACTGTTGACTTTTTTCTGGTACTTGATAATTATAAGCAATCTTACACATACAAACACAGACAGATGGACTCGGACAGTCCACACGACGCAGACCCACCTACACACTGGGCGGAACCAAGGCACGCACACGCGCGCGCGCGCGCGCGCACACACACACACACACACACACACACACACACACACACACACACACACACACAACTTCATAAAGTATATGATTTGATTGTGCTGTTGTTGATGGTACCGGTGTCAGGATAAAATTCCCGTATTCAGTTTCTGTTGGTTGCTTGGCATTCATCGGTTCTGTGATTGCCATTGGATACTTGGGAGCACACGCTCAGCAGGGTTCGAAACAAAAGACACGTGGTTGGGCAGTCATACTCGCTGCCATTGGTTTTCTATTCATCATTCTCTATTGTCTTGGAGCCATTCTGGTATTCTTTCTTGCAGTGGGCTCTCCGTGTTTGAGTAATACCAACCTGCATCTCAGTCAGTGATTATGCATTTATTGATCGTCTGTTAATTAGGTGTTCTCTTACATGCTTCAGTAAGAAAGAGAAATTTCAAGAACAAGCTAGCCAACAAAGTTGAGACATTGGGCTTCAAGTCGACTCCAGCAGGGGTGTTGCTACATGCTTTAGGAATGATGGATAACTAATAGAACTAGAACTGACGATGGGTAGAACTAATAGAACTTTATGATGGATAACTAATAACTAATAGAAATCAACATTGTTGTCAATAAACTCATTAAATAGGTCATTCCTGCTATACACTATATGTCAGGTGACTCTTAAGGGTTTCCTTCAACTGCATTCTTGTTAGATTGCAGAATCAGAATCCTACTTTGCGTCTTTTCTTTTTTGATGATTTATCTGGAGACTGATTTTGTACTCTTCGTGAACTTGATGCCATCTGATCATCAGATACTCGCTGTGCACTCACTTCAGAATGAGCTGATCCATCTGATTGCAGTCCCAGTGACTATGAAAAAGCAATTAGAAACATTCATGTTGTGGCATATAATGTGTTACGCTCACCGGGTTTTCTCCTTCAAACCAATCGTCCCACAGTTTGTGAGAAAAGGCACTATGTGTCTCATCTGGTTTATGAACCAATGATAATGCAGTCACATTCGTTGATTCAACACAACCAAACCGGTCGACGTTTATCTTCCTGGCCTCGTGAGGGTATGAGCGATGTGTTCGATGAGATTGGAAAGTAGGTATGAGCTTCCATATGCTGTCTAGAACTTCACTTGCAACAGGCTTATTTCCACAAAATGAACTGCTGAATTTGTAATCAGTTGGAGCACATACCATTCGTGCTCGTCGAAAAGTTGCACAAGGCTGACCAAACACAAATCCACATTTCCTGCAGTGAGATGATTTTGTGGAGCCATCATTAACACGCAGGTCTGCTACAGCTTCAGGTGTAGCCTTGGCTTCGTTTGTTTGATTTTTCATCCAGCAACAGTAACATAGATCAGTTGATGACTTCGCATCTGATGCACAATGCAGAATTACAATTTGGTACAACAAAAGATTGGCACGAAAGCTATAAAAAACCTGTACCAACTGACTATTATCAGACTTTCACAAACGTGTTGTATGTTACCGTTTGTATAGTATCAGGCACTGTTAAGCTAATTAGAACTATTCTGTGGTGATACTGATAAACAGGTATCTATAGAAATAATGGCAATAACCATCAATAGGGTCAAATATTCCAATGTAAACTATATGTACACACACACACACACACACACACACACACACACACACACACACACACACACACACACACACACACACACACACACACACACACACACACACACACACACACACACACACACACACACACACACACACACACACACACACACACACACACACACACACACACACACACACACACACACACACACACACACACACACACACACACACACACACACACACACACACACACACACACACACACACACACACACACACACACACACACACACACACACACACACACACACACACACACACACACACACACACACACACACACACACACACACACACACACACACACACACACACACACACACACACACACACACACACACACACACACACACACACACACACACACACACACACACACACACACACACACACACACACACACACACACACACACACACACACACACACACACACACACACACACACACACACACACACACACACACACACACACACACACACACACACACACACACACACACACACACACACACACACACACACACACACACACACACACACACACACACACACACACACACACACACACACACACACACACACACACACACACACACACACACACACACACACACACACACACACACACACACACACACACACACACACACACACACACACACACACACACACACACACACACACACACACACACACACACACACACACACACACACACACACACACACACACACACACACACACACACACACACACACACACACACACACACACACACACACACACACACACACACACACACACACACACACACACACACACACACACACACACACACACACACACACACACACACACACACACACACACACACACACACACACACACACACACACACACACACACACACACACACACACACACACACACACACACACACACACACACACACACACACACACACACACACACACACACACACACACACACACACACACACACACACACACACACACACACACACACACACACACACACACACACACACACACACACACACACACACACACACACACACACACACACACACACACACACACACACACACACACACACACACACACACACACACACACACACACACACACACACACACACACACACACACACACACACACACACACACACACACACACACACACACACACACACACACACACACACACACACACACACACACACACACACACACACACACACACACACACACACACACACACACACACACACACACACACACACACACACACACACACACACACACACACACACACACACACACACACACACACACACACACACACACACACACACACACACACACACACACACACACACACACACACACACACACACACACACACACACACACACACACACACACACACACACACACACACACACACACACACACACACACACACACACACACACACACACACACACACACACACACACACACACACACACACACACACACACACACACACACACACACACACACACACACACACACACACACACACACACACACACACACACACACACACACACACACACACACATCACTCCAACACACAATGCCAGACCAGCAGAGCCGCAAATCTCGTGTACTACCTGAAAAGCTGCAAATACGAATATCAAAGGTGGCCTGCCTGCATACTTAATGGTGTAACTAAAAGTGCTCTACAAGCATTGATTATCAAGATTCTTGAACTCCAGTTGCATTTTCTGTTGCTCAATCCTTCCTTATATAGTCACAACAAACTCTGGTAACAATTTTCAGTTACCTGTTCATTACTGAGAAAGACCTTTTCCAATCAATCACAGTAATGCATTATAAATCACTACCATTTGTGGTCACTAGCACTAATCAATAGTAAATACATTAATTAAACTGAAGAAAGTGTAACAACAAAGTTAAAAAAGATACCGCCACCATTTCAAAGCAGTTTTTAAGAAGCAATAGTAAACCATCAGTAGCCATATGTGCCTTCATGATCACTATATCACTATAAACACGTTCCTAGATCAAACAAGTTACTACAGGCATGTTTATATACATGTGTCAGACAATCTCTACATCAAGACAAGTTTCCACTTGAAATTTGACTTGTAGATCATGCCGCAAAGCTGTCTGGTTTGAAGTCATTGAATATATCCAAAATCAGATTATACAGCTAGCAGCATCTCAATTCATCATTGCTGCATTCAATATGCATAACATGTGTTTCTTTCTGAGAGACAATTAAGGAATGAAAGTAGGAAAAAGAAAAGTAAGTTGCACAGAAGTCAATCCTGTGCTTCAAATGATCTGTTACTTGTATTAAAATCAATCGATGTTCATAACTACAAACGTTCGTAAACTGCAGCAAACTCTTATTTCGTAAGAAAAAATGTTTGTAAACTTCCAACAATCAGTCGTGCATCTTGAACACACCCGTGTGGGTGACAATAAGGCTAAATCTACATCTGGGTAGGTGCCTACCGATGTACTTACTTTGTTCTCATTATGTGTCTGATTTCTTAGCTTGAAAAAGCCAGTTTGTCATCACTACCCTGAGCTGAGAAAGCCATTTCTGCCCGACCCAAACAATAAAGACGATCATTCAGGCAGCATTGTATGTAGCCTTGCGAGCCAACCCAGGTAATTCTTCTACATTCTGGAGCAGTGGGAAAACTACTCATGATCAATACTGTGAAGAGAGCGGATGCTGCCTTCTCCACCCTACAGACATTAATTGAAGTTGTTCAAGAACATCCGGCATTCAGATGCAGCCTCACCACTAGGCAGCAACTTGAGCAAGTGTGCAGCAGCACTACGAGGGTCTAGCTAAAAGATTCCAGTAACTCTAATTACATCAGGTTACCAACTAATGGAAACAATGTATTTAGGTCAAGTTTCTGACGTGAACATGCACGTCATCAGCTGATGTACGGATTTGCAACCAAGCCTTCCCTCCATGCGAGCAGTTCCAACTCAAGCACCTCCTCTCACGTGTGAGCAAGTGAACAGTACCTGAAGTCGCACAGTGAGCACAAAGGAAGGCTTGGCTCGCAAGGCTACGTTGTATGTGCATCCGCATGGATATTTGGGCTACAAAATGTGCATGGATATTTGGGCTACAAAATGTGCATGGATATTTGGGCTACAAAAATTAGTAGGCAATATAAGTTTGTAAATTCTTTGCAATTTATGAAATTTACAAAATTAAGTAGGTTACAAACATTTATTGATTTACAGGACATAAACTTTATCCCATAAAATTCATGTGCTGTACAAATACCATTTTGCCAACTACATGAAACATCAAGAGCTCTAAGTGAAAACTTACAATTGTATGGAAGAGAGAAATCCTTCTCTGTATTACTTGAAGCTGCATACAGATGGCCGTATTTGCCAAATCCACGTTTGTCCGTTTCGTCAGCAAATGTTCTGTCTGTCTCATCCTATGTAAACAGCAATGCAACAAATCGTTAAGTAATAAACAAGATGATTTTTATATATCCTACTCAAGTTAACGTCAAATGTCTAATCAGTTACTAGTAGATTGTGCAAGCCTTCATTCAACACAAGCACTTCCAGATTAGGTCATACTACACTCTATTGTTCTTTCAGGAGTAATTCCAGTTTAAGAAACAAACAGCCATTTACCCACCCACCCCACAAACAACAAGTTTTGTTTATGTAAAATGTCGATAAATACGGACAGCCCCTAAAATCTTTTTTACACAAGCAAATACATGCATACAATGACCAAATACCTCCTCTCCATCAAGCTCTTCTAGAATGCTAGGCATTCTAATTTGCACCTCCACTCAGTCACATTTATTAGAACACACAAAGTTACAAAGTATTCACTCCATTCAAGCCAGACAATAACAATGAATAGCTTATGAGCAACTGCATGCACAAGTACCTAGCCAAAACAGGTGTCTGTTGTAGCCTCGAAAGCCAGGCTCTTCCACGCAGTCGCTAAACCCATAAAAACTTTAACGCACGTAAATCATGCAAGGAGGAAAGGTTATGCTGGAATTGCTCCAGCATGAGAAGAGCTGTGCAGGAGAGCATGGCTTGCGAGACTACACTCGTTGCATGTCCATATTGTTCACTTTCATGGACCCCAAGACAATACACAATAGTTATAATTCACAATTTCTTTGCAATTTGAACAATATTACAATGACCTTCTTAAACTACATCTCTATGGCTCCAAGATCACTATATGTAAAGTACCTCACTGTCAGCGTAATTACAATATTTATTACATATACACCATTCACAATTGTAAATAGACACAGAAGAATTTGAACGCAAAGAAAAAATTATTATAGATAGTCAGTTGATCAGTAACTACCGGTAAGTTTTCCACTTGATTGGTACTAAAAACCGTTGAGTAAATGAATAGACAAGCAGTGCTAAACCCTCGGCTGGTGTACATGCACACCACATGGCACTAAAGCACGGTTCACAGTAAGACGCTGATGCCGACATTAACGCTGATGCTGATGCTGAAATAGAAATAAATCCTATTCCAGCATCAGCATCAGCGTCAGCGTCAACATCAAAGGATGCCACCTGTGTCGAGGCGGTGTCTTTGATGTTGACACTCAGCTGAGCGTCAGTGTCAATACTGTGAACCGGGCTTAAGACATGTGTACAGTGTAAGGCACCTGAGGCAAGAGGCACAAACACTCATGAATTTGACACCATTGAAATCCCCTCTGTTATTACACCTAGTGTATTTACACAGCTATCCGTCTAACGGCAATTTGGTTGTCTTAATGAGGTGACTCCAGAGCCGCCGAGAAACATTAATGTGGGAAAACATGCATCTGCACATGTAGATTAGGCGTCTCTGTTTGCTCGGACTTTGGATAGTGTAACAAAATGAATAGAGTACTTACAGGTCAGTCGCTTCGTCTATGTATCGTATATGTGTTACTCTTTTGATACTCACCTTACTCTATTGTATACAGCTACTGACGTTGTGTTCGCACACTCTCTACTCTACAGTCAGTGTTCAATATTAGTAAAAAGTTCAATAACTCTTTACTAATTACCATATAGTCCAAAAACAGATGCTGTCACTGGTACAGCACGTCTATTTCCTAAAAGTGAGCTGACATGGCGTGATCCAACTGGTTAGGCAGTGCAGTACAACTTGGCTTTAACTCGGCTCGGCTCAACTCAAGTTCACATAAAGTTTTGATTTGAAAAGTCAATCCCTGCCGATCTAGTTGAAAGTGTTCGTGTAAACATGATGTAAATCTAATGGCATCCAACATGCAACTGTCTGCAAGGCCAGCTTGCTTTTGTCAAACTTCTGAGATAGACAATCATGCAAGCCATGCAATATGAAAAGAATTCTCACAACCAGAAACAAGTGGATTCATTAAAACGAGAGCCTTAATCTCAGGGTGCCATTGATTGCAAAACAGCAAAATTAATCAAGTGACTTCACACAGTTTCATAGAACAATAACGTTGCAATCATAGTCCCAATTTACTGCTCTCTTTAACTACTATTGATAGACCAAACACAGGTAGAAATGTTGTAATATCTTCTCTAGCCTCGTACCCAGGCCCTCTTGTGCGCCCGGAGAAGAGGGCCTGGTACACGTTGTATTCGCATGGGCACATAAATTAGAAGAAAATCGTGGTAATGTATGTACGCATGTGGAACCGACGTTGTTTAGAATCTCAAGCCGATAATGTCACGCGCAATAAGACCCAATTTGGCAAATGGTGAATGAAGGCAGAGCTTCTGGTTTTGATACAGCATTGCACTACGCTCTAGGCAAGCTTAGGCTGTGTAATGTAGAGCTGAAGGAGCAGCAGCGTGTTGTCCTAGAGCAAATCTACAATGGAAACAACGTGTTTGTCTGGCTTCCTACAGGATACAGTAAATCGCTGTGCTATCAACGAGAGATAGAAATCCCAAAAATAAGCTGCAACTTCTGCTGCAGTCCTTCTCGGTACGCAAACACTGTAAACAACCTGACTGTACAAGTAGAGATCGCGGAAAGACAAACGCGACACTCCAAACAACTGCCACGATAAACAAGGTCAATACTTTAGCTAAACAGCGTCTAATTGAATCACTTGACCTTGGGTCCAGATCTAGGGCTTCATCACTACTGAACACGGATGCTGTTTCACTGTCGATTGCGTGCAAAATTATCGGCTCGAGATTCTAAACAACGTTGGTTCCGCATGCATGCTTACATTACCACGATTTCCTTCTAATTTGTGCACGCATGCGAATACAACATGTACCAGGCCCTCTTCTCCGGGCGCGCAAGAGGGCCTGAGTACGAGGCTATACCTTCTCCTGCTGCTCCACCTCAGTAATCCACTCTTCAATATCACCACAAAGATGTTCTTGCCAACAGGTTCTTTCACCACAATCTTCCAATTGCGTGTACGAGTCAAGCGACCTGATACCATACTCTAAATGCTGATAAAACAGATCTCCTCGATCTGACAGCTAAGAATTGCAAGCATCAAAGCTACAGCAATCATGGTCAATAAAATACTAATGGCTGAACTGACTTGCAATATCGTGCTGAAACCAGAAGTGTCATTGGCATCTCTTCCTATCATCTGCATGCCAAACAATGGTGCCATTACTCTTTTATAAACAGCTGAGTTGAGTAATGGTAATCTCATCTTTCCAGGCCAATCACTATAAAACATTTAGCTCTACATACAAACAACAAAAGTAAATAAACAGATCAACAAACATGCAAACAAATGACAATCGTAACAACACCAAGTAGAAATATCTAATTTCACAGATCAAATCTGGTTAGAACAGAGATTGTTTAAAAGTCATATTGAAAGTCAACACGTCAAATTTTAAAAAAACTTGTGCATTCTTAGAGAGTTAGGATACACATGCATTCTGCACAGTAACATACCTGTACTTTCCAATAGGAAAGTAAATCCCAGACTGAGCAGGTAATCTTGCTGATTTTCCACCATTCAATATACTCAAGCTACTGCCTCCATCCAACTGAACATCAACTCCATCTTCATATAAAACATAACAAACAAGCCATTCCCAGCAAGTCATAAACATACGCCTTTACCTCTATAAGTCAACATGACCGCCTCTGCTGGATTGCTTGAACCGAGTAAAATAGCATGTATGATAGTCAAGACAACATGTGCAACATGATTTCATCACTAACTTCGTGCACAGATCACACACGTCTAGTACTAAGAGGATATGATAGCAGCCAGTTGAACTGTCACCTTCATGTACAGTTTGGACTTCCAGAAAACAAGGAGCTCTCTGCAGACCATGATCCCATAGTAGAAGCTGACACAACACAACACAACACAAATGATTACCTGACAAGTTTCAATTACAACTAACTGATCAATGTAAATTAATATTCATCGATCAAAGCCATTCCTACATGTATTCCATAAAAATTCCTGTTCTGCTTCACTCTCATACCAATAAATAACTTAATTAAGAACAAACAACAAAAACAAAAACAACAACAGTAACCAACCAAACATTATCAACATTACAAGTGTCTCTCGAGTGTTGGTTACTAATGCATCATATATCAGTATCATGCCAAGTTGGTTTAGAAAACACAACATATCAATCAACTAAACAGCTAGAGCAAGTTCCAAGTCAGCATCTCAACCACTAGACACTGTAAGTCAATAGTAAAGATAGTGACAGTAACTTGATTTTCAATTAGCATTAACAAAATTAGCTACAGTTGGTCTCACCAAACAACAATAAATTTACCACACTCATACAATGATGATTAAACAAACACATTGTGGTGTCATGTCACAAGAGAGGCAGCAAACTCTTGTCCATCTCTAAACTTGTATAGCATCAGCTCATTTAAAATTCTAAAACTTAAAAGGAACAGCGAAAGAATGTTTATTCTGTGCCAAGAACAGCACGTTGTACTTTGCTCATGTTCTGAAGTTTGTTTTTGCTAAGATTCTTGTTTGTTGTGTCTGTCCTCTACTTAAATTGCTGTGTTTTAATGTTTTAAAGATATGTAACAAATACAAATGTTCAAGAACCCAATCATTCTAGCTTCCAGTGCCAAAACTATCTCCCTTTGAGCTGGTTCAACTCATCTTTACAAAATACACTTTTAGTGTCCAAGAAATTGTAATTATTAGCATTAGTGCTTCTATCCTTCTACTTAGAACTAAAAATAAGATGTAGAACGTAGATAACTATTACCATTGACATACAGCACTGCAAACAAGTACATCACCAAAAAAACAAAAGTAAATACTGACCGGTTGAGATGGAAAGCGTTCATCTACTAAAGCTATGTGCTTCTTTGTAGCAAACAGAACACAAAACTGTCGCAGCAGTTGTGACTGCAACACTGACACGTTCTTCATCACATCTGGACTTGATGATAACAACTGTAGACTTGAATTTGATGTCTACTCATCAATCAGTCACATCCATGTAGAAGCCAACAACATACTTTGAATTCTCATGCAGCTAACCCTGCAGTCAATTTTTTCTACAAGTCTCCTAGTAGCCATCCAAATCTGTCTAGGATGAGCAGAAAAGTAACACTGAGTCCACTTCTCATCATATCCTACTAACACAGGATCGTAAGTTCTCACAGTCTGTAAGCTGCAATCCACAAAAACAAATTACAATAATCAGAAACTGCATAGTAAAGGCTAACCTTGACTCAGGAGACCACAAGTACAACCCTTCTCTTGCAGTAGAGATAACAGCATCTCCAAAAATGTGAGGACTAACAAACATATAAGTTTTTAACACAGCCAATGTGAGAGCACAAACGTAAAGTGTCGTTTAAGTGACTCTATAACATTGTACTACAACTTTATACAATACTAATCACAATCCATCAAAAACAGTCACTACAACAACAAATATTGTCAAACATGAGACAGTCAAACAAGAATTAGCAGAGCCAGCAACTAAACTAGCACACACCAACAGTCCATTGCAACTAAACTAGACTTTAACAAAATAGATTATCTGATTTGACATCAAGCATCTTACCAATAAATCATTCCATCAAACATAAATATCTACCACACTGACAGTGACAGTTACTTAAAGGTGCCCGCTCATGAATTCACGTGCACGTGCAGACACACCCATGCAAACTTGAAATCACGTCTTTATCCAAACATTTACCCTTTACCAGTTTGAGATAACTTGCTGTTAAACGACAAAGCAATTTCTCAATTTTTACCTTGTTACACGTGACCTAAAAATGAGTCTGGAACTTCGAGGCTAGTAGCTATCATGTAGATAGATGCACAATCCACATTGTCGACGACATCTGGCTCTTCTACTTTCACGCTCCAAGTTTCGGATGCCATCATGATAGTACGACAATGCTCTGGTTTCCACCAATTTCCGGGTCACGTACAAGAAGAAAACAATAGAGAAAGCGCTTTGTTGTTCAACAGCAAACTATTTCACGATGGTAAATCATTAAAATGGTAAATGTGTGGATAAAAAACCTAATATACTTGCTGTTTGCTTTCTCAAATGTCAAGTACAAAGAGCAAAACTGCCGTGCCGAACAAGAACATGATTCGCCTTTCTCTATATACTAGGAATAAAGACTGCATGTCATAGAACGTGGTGCACTCTAAGATGTTCCCTTGTTCTGCTTCATTATGACACAACGATTTCAAGTTTGCATGGGTGTGTCTGTGCATGCGGGGTGAATCGTGAGTGGGCACCTTTAACAAAGTACAAGTACAGATGCTACAGCAGTATCCAAAACAAAGCAAATTTCACATTAAGTCAACAACAAAGAAATGCTCTTACTCCACTATCCTGCACACCTAAAGCTGCTAAAGGTGCAAAGATGCTACTGTATAGGTGCAGAAACATGCCAGAAAAATGTCTACTAAACAATGTATGTACCAAAAAGACAAAATAGTAATATAACATTCAAACAATATCACCAAATTTGAACAATAATCAGTTCACCTCATTGAAACGTGCATCAATCTAGATTTTGATTTGAGAGCTCCAAATGGTGAAATAAGGTCAGAGTCTAATATGTGAGTATCATTAATGTCCTATTCACCAAACATATAAGCCACATCGCACAACACAATGCCTTTTAGCTTAATTATCATACCTCAAATTCAGCCATGTATTCCTCGTGTGCTTGTGTCATCTGTTTACAAGAAGGACCCTAAAAATAAATCACTCACACTTAATACCAAACGAGCATCTTATTATATAATCTACAAGCAGCTAAATCACTTAAATCTTACCAATTAATACATGACTTCTAATACATGCTAAAAACTCTTGCTTAATCAAACACTCAGTATTTGAACAACAAACACACCAAACCTTAAAAACTGAATCAAATGCATGCACACAAATTGAAACTGAGCATAGGTGCAACAAAGGTTAGCAATCACTACTGTCTGTATGAGCCATTACTAATGTAAACAATGAATTCAAGCAGCAATCATAATGCTCACTATTGGTTAGTCTTTGTAATGATTTACACACAAACTAGTTAACTTGAAATCAACAAAGGCCAAGGACTGGGCTATTCTTTCACTTTGTAATACAAACGACTGATAATCAGATCATCACACAACTCATCTGCAAGTTTACAAGTAACAAGCACAAGTTAAGTATATTGACTAACAGCAAGTTTGCCAAGAACCTGTTTTACATTCAAAACAATAATCTTTTTGCATACAAAATCAATGATATGAAATGGGCAATAGTTGAACTCAGTCAAAGCTATGACACAAATAATGAGTCATTAATTCCTACCTCATTACCTTTCCCTGCATAACAAAATGATGCAACATAAATGACAATTTGCCTTTACCTTAAAGAAAGAGCATCCGTAGTCGGTCCGTACACCAATAACTCCTACACAGCAAACCCACTTGACACCTCACAAGTAAACTCTAACCTGTACTCACTACTAAGCGCCTGAAATTCTACATAACGTAACATATACACATTGTCTACTGTCAAAATCAAGAACAACATAGTAGCAAGTATCTGTATGGCATAAACAACAACTAAAGTCCACTGATAACTTCTTCAAACCTCCAACTATTAAGTGCTACTACCAAACAAAATGGTCATAAGCAGCTTAGCTTTCTTGTAATTTGTAAATGACCGATGTTTGTAAGAGTTATTTCTGGTATACTTTAGCAAGACCATATAATTCAGTTTTCCAATACCAAAAAAGGTTGTGAATAGCAAACACAAAACTTTTAGTTAGTTGGCTTCAAGTAGTTTTCGTGTGTTTTGCATTTGCATAGACAAGCCTGAGGACTTAAGTCAAATGCAAAAATCTAAAAGGTAACTTCAATTAACAAAAAAATTAGTACAAAAGTTGCCTCTAAGTGTACCACATACAAACAAGAGTGAGTTGTATATCTTGTATATGAATCAGTTCATGCATTTCTACGCTGGAAAATGACGTCATCTGAGTAGAACTCACCTACAGTAGATGCCATTTCACAAATGAAAAAATGCCTAGAAGTTGTCAAGCCTAATACCAACTTCCAGACATATGCAATACACACTAAGAGTTAGCCCCAGTAGAAAAATTGACAATTGTTCTAGGTTATAAGCCAGCAAATTAGACATTCTAAAACTTCACCAACTACAGCATGACAAAACCATCAAAATCATCTGATCCATAATTACTAAATGCCTACAGCACCAAACTGTATACTACAAATTAATGACTTCAACTTACTTGCATCAGCAACTTCTGTAGAATTGATTTGATGTATCTCCCAACCCGTTTCCCACTTCTGGTGAGTAACTAGCTTCCATTTCTGTAACCCGGTGTTAGGGATACCTTCTTCAATACCAGATCGACTGTCTGAGTCGCTGTCTATGCCAGAAGTTGACTGGTTTGACTCACTACTCTCACTCAAAGGGCTCTCACAACATTCGCTACATAGCAATGACACATCTACACAAAAAAAACAAGTTAAAGACTTCAAGTTGTCAGTTTGGCTCTGCAATGCCAATCATCCATGTAAATACATATCTCTTCTTCGAAGTCAAGGTTCTTAAACCTGAAATAGTTCACTAGTGCAATACGTAAGCCTCAATCTACTACAGTACTAGTATATATTCTTCATGTGTAATGTTTTAAATACTACAATGACAATGGCTCTTTCATTCTCTGCCAAAACAACAGGAAGTGCACAGGTATCATTGTATTATAAATTTTTCTACATTTAATTAAGGTAACCATAAAGATGTACAAAATCCAAGATTAGAACTTAGCATTGCCCACAAAAATGCTGTCTACCAATGTTTTCGCAATGGTAACCCAACTTTTTAATGCCATCTTTGTGTACAAATCAGTTTTATCACATTCACCAACATATATAGCTCCACGCTGCGGTCCCAAGTCACAATCAGGTTGCATTTACCTAAAGCAAGCACTGCTCATTCTACAAACCTATAAAATAGAGATGACATGAATGAATAGATTCACATGATCATCAATAATGTAGTAAAGAAAGCTAAAGCATCAAATCAATCACTGGTGACAAGTTATTAATTCCATCTAATCGATAGAATTAATAAGCTAGAACAAGATTTATACCACATGAAGACTTTCCTTTTTATACGAGACGTTATACTTCATTAATTAATAACTACCCACAGTCATACCCACAGTCATACATACCATCTATACCAAGAATGAATCATTGCTCATAGTAATAATTTGTAGTTAACAAAGATTAAATACCCTTTCCATGCACTTTGTTGTAGTAGTGAAGTCAATAAAATAAAAAAAATCAAATTGAATGTCAAATTAACTACGAAGTCAAGAAAACTGCATCACAGTAACTCAATTACTATAGGTGACCACTTACTAATACAGCTCATGTTATTTCCTGTGGGATGCACAACTAATCCTGCACAGCCACTGTCTCTTGGACCAGAGAATGCAGTCAAACAATTTCCAAGAAGTTTGTCGTTCCCATTCTGTTCAAGATTGCATATGTGATGAAAGGAATAGTATAAGTGTCAACTGACTAATAGAAGCAAACATACTACTATATACTAAGTATATTACAAACAAACAACAATGACAATAATGCACTGTGATAGATACAGACAAGCATGAAAACATGCAAGCAGACAGATACACAGACAGACAAACACACATTGTGACAATCAGAGGAACAGACAGATAAGCAAACAGAGACAGATGACAAAGACAGTTCAGACAAACAATCAGACATATAAACAAACAGACAGACAGACAGACAGACAGACAGACAGACAGTAAAACAGCCAAACAAACTGAAAGACAGACCAACAGATAACAGATCGAAAGACAACAAACAAATAGAAAAATAACCAGACAAACAGAAACAGACAAACACCATAGCACAAAACTAAAACATATACAAACTGAACAGAGACAATGAACCACACTATCTACCAAATATACACTGTACAGTCATCATATCATACCAACAGATGTTGTCGCTGTGCTAGCATTACAGGAGTCACCAAATCTGACCACTCATCACTTGTAAGATAAAACTCTGGATGATTTGGATATGTCAACAATTCCGAAATCTGCAACAAAGAACCTACACTTTCATGCATACAAACCAACTAGAGTAACATACAGTAGGCAATATATCACATTTCTCGACATCTCTAACAGTATGGCCACTGAAATCCTCAAGATTACGCCTCAAAAATGCCAATGCTACAACAAATAATATAATTGAAAATCTCGCATACATACATAATGGCATAGACACAGTCTATACTTCACAGGTATATATACATAATACAACTCCTCAATAAAAGTTGTTCAGAAATGAGGCAATACAAAGCTAGTGTCTCAGACAGTACTGCATAATCATTGATTCTAAGACTAGCTTGTCATTCCCTATTCTATATCTATAACTTTTCTAGTCGTATTGTCATAACGAATGAAAGAAAGATGCAAAAGACCATGTTTGACTACTGTCGACATACACCATCCCTCTCACTTTGCACTGCTGCAGAAGCTGGTATGCACAATAATACATCCACACTCACACTGTATTGAAACTTTACTATCTACAGTAGCATATGGGTGTGATCAGCAAACATGTGATGGTGTTAAACAAGACAGGCCCTAAAGAATTAGACAAACCACAGTCGAGTCTGAATCCGGAGCGACTCCGGTCAGTAGCCCACTCCCCCAAAGCGTCTCGTGAACTGTACGTAGCACTAGGTGCCGACTGCTCCTGCCACCGACCCTAGACAGAATAGAAGCCAATGCTAGCACCCCACAAATTTGTCTCAACTCCTATTGGCAACACCAGCAAAGGTAGTGAACAAAATACAGTAGAACACCACTTATCCGACAGGCATGGGACCAAAAGGACATCGGATAACTGAAAACATTGGATAACTGACGCATTTTGAAAAGCGACTGCAGAATACTTAAAGAAGCTCAACATCTAATTGTACATGTAACAACTAATACAGTACAACTTCTTTGACTAGAGAGAACACTAATGGAAACTGTCAAGACTTAAAGTAACCACTAATCTTAGTCTGGATCAATGCTTTCGCTCTTCTTGCTGTAGTTTTCAGCAGCAGCCCATTCAGTAGGACCATTGTGCTTACTGAAACTTCAGGTTGTTCTTCCAGGTACTGAAGAACCGTTTCTAGAGCTTCACATCTAATTTGATGACACGTTGATCACGGATAGAGTACTGTACACACAGGAATCGTATATCCTAGCGAGTGCACAGCCTTGCAGTTCAGACAAGCCATGCACCGTCAGATAATCCGTGATGTCGAATAACTGAGTGTCGAATAAGTGGTGTCCTACTGTACTGTCAACTGGCTGCTCCCGTCCCATCAGTCACTTCACTCCCCTCGCCCTAGAGTCTCCATTTAAACCGATCGACATAGTATTATAGAAGTTGCCAGAGTCACAAGACATTACGTGCAAACCAGGTTGGGGATACTAGAATCACGCCCTCCTGTTATTCAATAGAAACTCTCGTTCTACATTCACGGCAGACTTAATGCACTTTCTTTCCAAAAAAATAAAGTCTCACGTCCTTGGGTTCATCAGTAACTGTTGTATATAAAAATGTTACAAACACAAATGCTAGTTATCATTAATTAATTGCTTTAGCTGAACCTCGCCCAGGAAATGATTCAACAAGCTATATAACTACAAGTAATCAACATCAATTGAAAAAGCAGATACATCCACATAGCACAAGACACTAGTTGTTTTCAAAATATTAGATCTTGTCTTCAGGACATTCCCAAGGGCTATTCGACAACAAATTTTTGAACACTTCAAAACCACAGCAGTCAAACCCATAGCAGTCATAGACTCATCTAACTTCGTCCCTATGAGACAACCACATACCATATTTCTGCAAATATTGCCCCATGCTCAAATTGTGGCCCATGATCAAATAATGTCCCATGGTGAGCCTATACGAAATAATGCCCCATGCTCAATTAGTGCCCCACTCGGATAGTATTCAAACCCAGTTATATGCATGCACGTCTATCAATTTGTGCGGTTGTGATGAAATGAACACCCAGATAGAACCACTGGGTAACGATGAAGATTCAACATATGCAACAAACCAGGAATACGACTCAATTGATAGGTAAAGTTTGTTTGTGTAGTGTGATGGTATGCAAACGAACAACGCAACAGTCTCTATGCTTGCGAAAATAATGCCCCATGCTCGAATTGTGCCCCTTATTCTCAAATAGTACATGTACCCAGTGTAACTATGAAAAATAGTACGCTATGGGGTACTATTCGCGGAACTCTGGTACTGTGTTGTGTGTAAACCATTTGTTTGAAACCTGTGACGCGCTAGACTCGATTCAGTCTCTCTTCGCCAATCCATCCGGGGAATGACGAGGGCGGGTCGAGTCTAGTGACGCGCAGAGTTCCAAGCGTTCCTGAGTGAGCTTAGAATTTTATGACGTCAGAACATACTGTACATTCGAAACCTACGACACAAAACGTAACCTTCATTTGGTTTTCCAAGTGGTATAGAAGGCGACAATGCCTTCCAGTTTGCAGTCAATTCCGAGTTGGCTAGTCTCCGAGAAGCCAACAGCAAGCTGTTATCAGCTACCGGCAATGTTGCACAAGCTGATGAACGGCCAACACCCAAAGACACACTCGATCTATGAGATGCAAAACAGAACGAAGGAAAATCGTTTGTCATTTTCACAAAATTTATATCAATGCGTATCTAGATAGCCACGTGACCTCGGTCTGCTGCCTGGACAGCATGAAGGTTAGAGAACGAGTAGTATGATGCGTTGTCTGTAGCGAAATATACGAAACAGTTGCGGTTGATTGGCAATAGAGGGTTTGTTTGGCTGAGAATGTTGGGATGGATGAGATATCGAATGGATTCTTCGTGACTCCTGAACGCTGGTTGAACGTTCTTCTTTTCTTTACAGCTAAACATCGCTTTTCCTGCTACCGGCTGTCAGAAACGGCTAGAAATTGATGATGAACATAAACTGTAAGTGCTCGTGACGTTGGGGTCCTCTAGAACTCTTGCTGTGACCTCTTGTACGTTTGTCGTATCTGCAGACGCCCGTTTTTTGACAAACGAATTGCAGCTGAAGTAGCCGCTGATACACTAGGTGACGAGTGGAATGGGTATGTTCTCCGTATTACAGGAGGCAACGACAAGCAAGGCTTTCCCATGAAGCAGGGCATCCTCAGCAATACCCGTGTCCGCTTACTGCTCAAGAAGGACCACTCTTGCTTTCGACCTCGTCGCAAGGGAGAGCGCAAGCGCAAATCAGTTCGTGGTTGTATCGTCGACTCGAATTTGAGCGTTATCAATTTAGTAGTGGTGAAGAAAGGAGAGGGAGAGATACCTGGCCTCACAGATACAACCATACCACGACGTCTCGGGCCCAAGCGTGCAGGAAAGATCCGCAAGCTGTTTAACTTGAGCAAAGAAGACGACGTGCGTCAGTACGTTATTCGGCGTGAGCTACCAGCTAAAGAAGGGAAGAAACCACGCACTAAGGCTCCAAAAATTCAACGGCTGGTCACACCGCAGAGACTACAAAGGAAACGACACAAGAAAGCATTGAAGAAGCAGTGGGCCACTAAAGCACGAGAAGATGCTGCAGCATATGCCAAGCTGCTTGGGCAGAGGGCAAAGGAGGCGAAAGAAAAGCGGGATGCAGAGCATATGAAGAGACGGCGTATGTCCAGCATGAGAGATGCAAAATAACTGTATAGCTCGTTCTGTGCTAACTATGATTAGTCAATAAAGAAGGCAATTGCCTTGAAATTCATTTCTTGTGCCCTAAAATTTCATCTCATTCAAACTATGACCCTGTTGTTCTTAGACAACAGCAGATCCTCTGTTGACGTTTTCTTTCCCTTTTCTATTTCTAATATAGTGAACCGTTAGCATGAGAAATTCAATGAACTCTAGTGCAGACAGAACCGATAGGCCCAACCAAAGTCCCATTTGGCCGCCAATGTCGGCAAGTAATCGTGAAGTCTGAAAAAACAACAGCATTGTAGACAAGGCAATAGCTGCTATTGAATGTATTACTGGATAGCCTTTTGTTTGAGAGATGTGCTGGTAGTTCATTTCCTTATAGTAAACTTGAATTCTTGCAAAGTTGTTGCTATGACGAAAATGACATTAATATATCAACATGGCACTTAATAATCAAAGTGTTACTGAAATGCAGTTCCTGTCTTTTTAGAAATGGTTCTGTTTAACTTATCCATTTTCTCTCTAAACAGAGCCTGTAAAATGAAATGCAGTGTTTTTAGCATGTGTACATGTGACAGCAACAGTTGAAGTTGCAAGCTCACTTCATGATTTAATGATGGCCAAGTTGCAGCAGACAAAGTAGTGTCGTACAGATTGTTACTGACACATAACTAATCCGTTACTGTCAGAAAATTGTGATTTTGGAAATGTGAACTTACTGGCACGATTGCGGGCAGTCGCATTTGATTTTATCAAACACGTAGTCTTCATATACTGCTTCAACACAATTGGCTGCAAATCAGGTTGTTACTTCTATGTTGAGGAATTCGTAGTGACTATACTGTACGTACCTTCGGTTTCATTGGCTGCTGCTTTGGCACAGATCAGTTGTTCAGGCAGTGGAAATTGGTATGAAGTGCAAGCGCAGCGTTCAACTACAACTTTTGCCAGGCAGCTTTTCATGCATGCCTGTACCCAGTCATGTCCAACATCAACAGGTGGAATGAAAAGCATCAGATGTAACTATTTATCACTTGCCTGCATCGAATACCTGTGATACCCATACTGTTCATCATAGATGGATTCCATTCCTGAGCCATCGGTACAGTTATCCCAAGGATAAGGAAGTCGATTCACAGTAACCTACAAATAGAAGAATCCTGGAAAAACTGCTGATGGCAAGTATAATGTTGAACTTGCCAATTTTATGCCAATGCTTGTTGCAGAACCAGGAGCTGCATCTATACCCTCTTCCTCGGGAAATGGTACTACATCTTGGCTGTGGATGAGAACACGTACTCCAGCTTTAGATGAGAGGGATCCGATGTATCTATAACATAATCCCGCACAAGTCTAGCAAGTATGTCAAGATTCAATTTTGTGATCAGTGCTTACTCCTCTTGCTGTAAAGTGACATCAAACAACAATCCTTTGCAAAAACACAGACAATAATCAATGACTATGGTTTATGACGAGGAGGCTAAAAGACATACCATTTGCCGGCCCTGGTTTGGATGTTGATTGTAGTGGGACGCTGTCTCCTGCTTGATTTCGCCCCGAATTAAAAGTGAAGCAGTTTCCATATTTGTAGTTTTGAAATGTGACAAAATCACTAAATCAGGAAACGCCAGCTGCAGTACACCTTGCATTTTGAAATATTGTCATGCTACTTCTCACCTGGCTGAACAAGGCAGACCTTTCCACATACAATCTAATAGCATATCATCTAATTGATGGCCCATCTGTCGAAGCTCATCAAACGTTGGATGTAGTTCTTCAAACTTATGCTCAACTACTATTTCGTCAGCAAACGATGCTGTGAATGCTTTATCGAGAGCCTTGAGAAAGTTATCATAAAGAAAAGATTGCTGGTAATTGATGCCTCCCAAATCAAAGTCCATGTTTCCACTCGAATTGCCTTCCTTCTCATTACCAGTTGTGTTACTTTTTGCAGCCACGACTCCGATTGAACTCAAATCTGCCACCCTCGAAGCACTATTCGTTGGCTCTCGGTCTTTGAGTTTCTCAAATCGTGTTCCTTTGATTTTTGAATTTCGAATAGGATTGAGATTGCAGAAGGTCACTGCTGGAAAGCTGAGCGACTTGCTAAAATTGTACTCCACGTTGACAGCTACAGGGTAAGCAAAGTAGGACTGCATCAAAATGACGATCTGAGAAAGAAGAATGCCAAGAGCAGCGAGGAACAGTAGAGCCCAGATTAGTCGCCTCCAAACGCTTTTTGTTGAATCAGCTATACGAGGCACAGCATCACATGAAGACTCCATGAGAAATTCCTCTGACCATCTCAGCCATCCAAATGGTTTCTGCTTGGGACGATGAATGAGACTGTTGATCGAAACAGTCGTATTGCGTGCAAACAGTTCAGCGGGTGTTTCCATCTCCACGATACTGCCACTGACTGGCAAGTAAAGATATGAATCAGCTTTACAGGTCGCAGCCTAGTTGTATGATTACACTTGCCAAATGTCGTAAGCAACTTCACACCAATTCAGGTGCACATTTGTCAACAATCAGCACCTCGTTCTAGCTGTATAATTAGGCAACACTCCAATAGAGGTGGCACACATGGTCTTCAATTACGTACTCGATTACGTATACAGTAAAAGTGACAGTTCTAGATGTTTATCTACGTTTGCTGTAGGTACACGTATAGACTCATCTCACTCAGTCTATCCAGCAGTCTACACACAATTTGGCAAACCTCCAAAGATTCTACCATACAAGCAGATTTCTGCTCCAAAAGGGACAAGCACTGTAAAGTGTGCAGGTAACCGGAAAGTGTACCATTTTGAGAAGCTCTAACTAGCTACTTCTATCGATCACTCCAGAGAAACATGATCTACCTTATGGAGAATGCGAAACAGTAAACACACACACACACACAGACATGGAACGAATAGACCTGAACTTCTATTTCAGCTCAAACCAAACCGCAAATACACCAACATCTAATGTCACAAGTCTTCTTTACTCTTCTTCTTATCGTTTATAACAGGAGGATTGGTTGCTTCCTTCTTTATAAAGCTGAGAAAATCAGTTACTTCACGTCCCCCCTAAAACCAGGCAAAGAGTCAAGTAGCAACAAGCACAAACAGCAAACAACACAAACTTCATATTTTCTAGGTGAGTCTTTCTTTCCTATGGGAGCCCAGTACAACGTGGGAAATCTGGAATTCAATAACAAATATGTCAAACTACTGTGTTTACACGATAATAAATAAACGTTTTACCCTTGTACATCATATCCCTTCTGAGCGTCATTAGCAGTAGCATCCATTTTGGCAATAACAATGTTCGGATCATCCACCAACTGCATCCAAAAAATGTCACGCCAATACTAGACAAACATGTCCACATGAACTAACTTTCTGTGCCAGTTCATCGTATTTAGGAGCCAAAGTCTTGCAGTGACCACACCATGGGGCATAAAATTCAATAAGCACGTCCTTTGTTGGATCATTCACAATTGCATCAAAATTCTTTGCAACCACTACCTATCAACAAGCACATGTGTATGGTATACATCACACTGCTGGCTAACTCTGATATATTAGTACCTTAACGGGGTCATCATTAGTCTCTGGGATAGGTTCAGACTTGATGTATGGCTCCACACCACCATCAAGGTACTGCTGCACAAATGCACGGAAATTGTCAACACTAAACAGCAAAACACCATCTATTGCAGATATCAAACTTGTTTCAAAAGAACTCTCTGTAAATACCTAAAGTCACCATCCATGCGATATTTCTTGTCATTGGCATCAACAACTGTCACAGTTAGAGCATCTTTCTTGGAGCCACTTTCGACGCCAAATGTTTGAGATAACGTATGACCAAAGTCATCCGTATCAGCCATTGCAAACTGCAAATCTGTGAAATCCTTTGCCACCTTCAAGATGCGATTTCTCCAATAGTTTGTTCCTGAGACATGTGGTAATATACGTAATGTGGCCGCAAGACACGAATCAATCATGTGATCTACCTTTTGGGTTCAGTTTATAATCAACGTTGAAGTAAACGGTCACCAATGGCCGCTTGTCAGTAAACAACTTTTCAATGTCAGGTGTGATAAAACCAACCAGTCCGGGACTGCAAAACATCTCACTAAATAAAATCTCATAACTATGTGATACATCATCTTCATACAATGTGGCTTTTATCCATTTCTTCAGATCTGCGATATCCTCTTTTCCAGAGTAACGAGATTGCGCTTTCTCCAACTTGTTCTGAAGACGAGACGGTTGAAACAGCACAACGGCACTACACAATTCAACAGCAAACCAGCGAGCCATTTACAATAAGTTGCAAGTTAACGCATTGCATCCCATCTTAGAGTTACAAATCTATACCTCTGATAGCCATACTCCTCCAGCACGTCAGCAGCACTGCTGTAGCCAAACCTGAACTCTTCTCGCATGCTGTCAGCCGTTTTGGTAAATACTTTGTAGAGACCATCTTCTTGAGCAAAGAAACCTAACAAGCCACACCCTGTCTGAAAAGTTAGGAAGCAAGAACTCCGTTTACTGACCCAGAATGCTATGCTCATCATTGTCTAGAAATTTGCGCACTTCCTCCACACTTGTAAGCTCTAATCAAATGATAGAGTAAGTAAAACTATATTCATGCATTTGGAATGAGTCTGATGAGTCTGATGTTTGTACCTTTAGCGCTGGGCGCAGCTTGCTTAACCATGTACTTGACAATGCCATCTAAAATACATTAACATTATGTTCACTGCAACACACTTTACATTAACTAGTAGAATACCCACTTAGCTGAAAATTATTACGAGGGCTAAAACGAAACTACCCATATGTTCGGGCTATAGTTAAGAGCACATCTAACATAAATATTGAAACATCTAGTGTAATCTCCTGTAGCACTGTTCCACTAAAGTGTGTGTGTGTGTGTGTGTGTGTGTGTGTGTGTGTGTGTGTGTGTGTGTGTGTGTGCGCGCGTGCGTGCATGTGTACAACTGGCTCATTTGTTTGCTGTGCAAAAGCAAATGTGCAGTACGCTACAGATCCGTGTGCACGTTCGCATGTTGCACATGTAAGTCATGCTACAAGTCAATTAAATCCACTTGACAGACCAACATCATAAAGCAGCCGCCTGTCAAAATTGTAATACCAGGCTTACAAATACCTGCCTCTACTACAGCAAGTAACTACAGCCTGCCTGATGTTGTACCTATAACGTGCCTAAAACAAACGCTGAAGCTCTTTGCTTCATAGCATAAACCTACAACATCCTTAATCCTTAATGTTTATTAGACTAGTAGTTGAAGATGTGTTTACAATCTCGCTTCCACAGCTATAAGTCTTCCAAAACCACAATACGATTGTCACAAAGAATTACAAATTTAGATGCTATTTACCTTTATTTTCCTTTAAGCATGCTACTTTAAATTTATCCAAAATTGTACAAAGCAGCTGTCATTTCACATGACTGCAAAGTCTGTTAATTAAACAGACTGTTGTCGTCAAAGTACAGTAACACTTGTTATTACATGACACATAAATATCGCTCATGGTTGCACAACGTTTGGTTCCTGTATAAATTTCGCAAGCCACAAAAACTATCCCATTAGCAGTGCAGACAGGTAAGTTCTGTTGTCTATTTCCAACAAGATCCCCCCCCCATCGCAAACATGAATTGCACTGTTATTGTACAAAAAAATCTTTTATGAACATTTCATGAATCTGATTGGCACTTCATCCATTGTCTATGGTTGACAAATCACAAATACTGCTCAGGGATTGGACCGCATTGAGAGCATGGCACATTCCTGAGCATGACAGACATAGTCCATCACATACTCATACCCAGAAGTCAATTCACTCCTATATATTTTGAGTATACACTACTCACCAAGTCTGGTTACTTTTACAGTCCTGTTTCCTAGCCTTTACGACACACGCTTTCGGTTTAGCATCACTTGTTAGACCCCGGGTTGCACGTATTCACATTCACATCAAGTGTTTTCAAGTCACTTCTACGAAATGGACGTGACTCACAGAAAATCTCAAAACCTGCACCTAAAACGAATCTATGCAGTGGCATACAGCAACGTTTTTTCAATGTCTTAGAAACTGTATAATGCATTGAACTATGCACGAGCACATTTCTTTCGGCGTCTGGAGAAAACTGCGTCAAATGTTTATCATGGTTGATAATCATCTCTGGCATCTTTATTTGATGACGTAGAATATAAAACAATTTTCCTGAATGGGTGGTTTATAGAGCTTTCAAACGGTATTATGTAGGCCGCCATCCAATCATGTGTGATCACGTCAGAGGCCAAAACATAACCCAGATATTGCATCATGTTCCTGTGCGAGAGCATGCTTTCAAGTGTGAGGTGGTTGTGAAAGACTTGAGCAGGTCTTTTACAATTTAACTGCTGTGGTAAACCAGGAACGTGTTCGAATATTATTACAGCTTGCACAACAATATAGCATACATCCGGGACAACAGTATTTCTTAGCCCCTTTTCTAATTAGCTAAATTACCTATATTCATAGTTCAATATTTTAAAAAAATAAACATCTCGAAAATATAGAACATAGCAACTCATAAATACACACACATCCTAGCAGCAGTGAACGGTATGCAGAAGACTAGCATACTAAACCACGCCCCCTCACCACGCGTGCACCGACCTTTTTCTCTCGGTCCGTTGTAGTCACTAGCGAGCTCCCCGTTTCTAAAAATCTTCAGCGTCGGATATCCGCTCACGCCGTAATTGCTGCACGTGTCCTTCTCGGCCGTACAGTCGACTTTGGCAAGAGGAACGGGTGGGTCGGTCGAAAGTAGTTCCGTTGCAGCGCCTTCGTACTCCGGAGCTAGTCGTTTGCAATGTCCGCACCTACAGCGAGAAACAGTGACCGTCTAACAACTGTCGAGTGTAGCAGCCGGATGCTACGTGCTGGCGACGGCACTCACCACGGAGCGAAAAACTCGACCAGTATGATATCGTGTTTCTTCACTTCGTCCTTGAATGTGGAGTCGGTGAGCTCTAGAACGTCGCCGTCTCCGACGACAAGGTAGACGAGAGCAAAAACGAGCAACAAGCGTGCAGCCATCACTAGCCAGAAGCGTGTCGAGTCCTGATTGGATGTCGTAGGGCTACGATGTTGCCCGTATAAGCGAATGGGGGCGGTACACACTAAAGGACTAGAGTGACGTTAGAATTTTAGTGGTAGATGAATTTACTCACTTCTTCAATGTCACTAGTTGTAGTAAGTCAACTGTCGGTTTTCAACCGCCAGTCATTAATTAAATGTTAGAATAAATTGTGCTCTACGTCTACTAGCAGCTTTTGATTTATTAATTAGTTAATTACAGTCACTTTCTGTAGTTTTGAGAACTTGCACTATGTTTGTTTGCATTGAGTGCCAATTTTTTTCAAAAAGGCAAAAATGGATGGAATGTGGAACGGCGAAAGCAAATTTGCATAAAACCGTTATAACGCGCGTTAAGCAGCGTAACTAAGGTATGTCAGGTATAGATTATACCGTATTATCTCTAGCATAAACACATACAGTTACGTCTCCAATAAAAGCACACTGCAGGACCTCATCCAAAGAATAAAAGTCACAATCTTCAATAGCAGCACACGTCTCGCGAAGTACCTTTTTAGTACAAGTAGTCAACGTAATTAAGTATTGGATGGTAATAAATTATATCTAAATTGTTTTGTTAATGTAAGCACAGCTGAGTTAAACAACATTAAAATAATCTAAGACGCAGAGACACGTCTCTAGTAAAGACACATCTAGCAGGCACTTTTAAAATCTATGGACGTGTGTTAATAATAATAATAATAATAATTAATTAACTAGAGAGATAATACGGTAAGTATTGAATAACTCCTGTTATACACTTTCAGAACAATTTAACTGTGCGAAAACGATGTTTACTATACATATGTACGTCTACAAACTCACTAGCCGTGACATTCAAGTCCAATGCATTTGAACCACGAGGTGTGACTAAGCCTCGCTTGTCCAGACCTGCTCCGAAGGTACCCTTGGCTATAATCTTAGATTCTAGGGTAGAGAAAAGTCTTCTCACTGCTTGCATTTGTAGAGGCTAACTATTTTCACTTGCTAACCATTACCTACGGTACATACTTGCCTAAAGAAAACGTTAGCCATCTAAAAGTTTCGGAGAAAACTAAATCATCTTGCAAATACACTCCTCGACATCGTTTGTACTGCTCTCTTCCGCAACAAAGTTTGGTAAAAGACCGTTGAGTGTTGAATTTCAACCAATATGTAATTTATTTCATCAATTACATTACTGACCGGAAGTTTTGGGCAATGTGCTTCTGGCGAATGTCAACATTCTGAACATTGATCCGGCCGGACCTGCTCCGCCGTCCCTGCATGATAGATAAGCTGCCGTTAGACGGTCACGCCACATGTTTTTACTGATTTCTCACCACCCTCGCAGGATTTAGAGATGGCTGAGTTCCTGTGCACTACGCAAGAGCTATGGGCCGTGCTATAAGCAATCTGGTGAAACCTGTCCTGGTAGGAGCTCTGCGCGACTGCATGCAACGCCAACTGTGGTGTTCGAAATCACTAAAAACCGGTGATGGCACGTAATACACTGGATTTTCCAACTTCAACAAAAGTCAAGCCGACTGAGAAGTAAAGTAGGAAAACTAGCAAATATACTGACAATTGACTCTTGCCGTTTCATTCTAAAAGAAGAACACAAACCAACTCGCGAACGATTCCGCTTGATTTCCAATTGATTTGAAAAAGCACCCAAAGTTTAATTCAGGTGACCGTGAATACTATACACACGTGACTTTACCCTTTCTGCAGTACTGTAGTATCTATATTTTCATATAACCAGAAAGTGACAGATATGACATTACTTGACATGTACTAGAGTAAAACAAAGATGATAACACGTGTGTATATTCAGATTAATGTCTGAGCTCGTCTATATAGAAACACTGATCGTTCGCATCTTGCAGCCATTGAAATACACTGCAAACTAGACTGAAGTACTAATCTTCTGTCTTTTCGTCAGATGACGTGACTTCAGTACTAAGAATAGGCTGTCTTTCCCTATTGCTCCGTCGACAATTACAACACGACGAGAAGCGTAACCCATAGCAGCACCATTTATCACATGCCGACCACACACTCTTACATAGATTGACTGCAATCGCAACAAACCATATTTTACAAATTCTTCATACAAACATCGCATGCACAGCAACAAACTCACCGACACATACGAAGACGAATAAGCCATTGACCGAGTAGAACAGCACACTAAATAGCGTTCTGTTAACAATCCCGGATTTCATCGCTTCTTCATCGAGATTCCCTTCTTCACCTACATCCACCAGTTGCAACACGCCAACCATTATATTGAGAGAGATGACCGACAAAGATAACAGTTGCAAATAGTGCTGCCACTTGCGCTTAGACTTTATTGGCTTAAACTGAGCATGTAAAAGAGCAAACGCTGAAGCAATAATAGAAGCGACGGCCAGTTGCGTCGTGCTTCCTGTTCCGAAGAACTGCAGACCTGAAGTGAGCACCAGTTTGCGTACCATTTCCACCACATCCCAGTACCAATAGTTCGACTCGTAGCTGTCGTCCAAGAAAGACAGCGACGAGTAGAGAGCTCGTAATAGAGCACTGTTAACTCGTACACGGTGACAATCATTGCGATGTTTCAAATACAGCAAAACAAGAAGCAGTAAAGGTAAACCGAAAACGACGATGAGAAGACAGTTGCAAGCTCGCCATCGAGGATCAGAAAAGCTGGACTCGTTGCAGCGCAAAGAAACATCAGCTTTAAGATACCATTGACACGTTAGGTTGTCGTCTCCTCCTGTCGTATCTGTTGTACCATTTTCATTCGTACAGTTGAGGGCGATGCACGAGAACTCTCGGTAAGGTACCGTAGCAATGATATACTGAGATAGAGATGGATAGCAAGCAAAGAATGTCCACAACATTCCCGTTAGACAAAATTTAAGAGCCGTTTCGTGAAGCACGTCGTCGATCATCATTCTGCGACATTTCATATAAACTTTCCATATCCAGTAGATAGCGACCAACATCAAGACGATGCCCGTGACGCTACCGAAAAACACTAGAGTCTTATCGAGATGGTCAAAATGCTTCAAACTACCTCCGAGACACACCGAGTTGACGACTGATATTACATTAAATTCGATAGCTCTCAGGTAGCGACCGACCACCTTTATACCCGACGGCCAAGGGACAAACACTAGAGCCATAGTGATGCCATTCATGACTTGAATAAATCCGATGCCAATTCGAAGCGATGAAACAAAATGATCGAGCCAAGTGCCCGTTTGCACGTTTTGCTCTATTTTACTCTGTTTCCAACTCAAGAATACGACAAGAAACAGCACAACAACGACAAATCCCGTCAACTGCAAACCGACCCGCCACGTCGGAGGACACGGAGAACAGCCGCTATCACTCAGAAAGTATCCCTTCTCGCACAACTCGCACAGAGGCCCGTACGAACCTTTCGAGCAAACGTTCTTCTTTGGATTGTTGTCTTGACCCTGGCAAGCGTTCGGGTAACGGCACTTGTGAATGGTAGGCAAATAGGATTTACTGTAGTTTACCGTCGATCTATCGTAACTGTCGTCGTGAACGAAGATATTGCTAGCAAAGTTTCGATAAGAAAGTCGAAGGTCATCTTCCATTGTCCACCAGTATCCTTCTGTCAGAGTCAACACCTCGTTCGTACATTTGGCTCCTGGAGACTTACAAGGGTAGCATGCACCAAACCTCTGCAATCTAAAGTAGTTCTTAAGACACGGACCGGCTCGATAGCCCGCAAGTCGTGTCGTGTCGGTGCCGGTTGGAAACACTTTACATGATCTGCTCGAGTTTCCCAAAATATTGGGACTTACAAACGTTCCATTCACGCAGACTTTACACGTGTATTGAGCCACTTCGTCTTGATAAAAACCACCTTCAAACAACGTTATACAGTGCTCGAAATAAGGAAACAAAGTTGGCTGGACATAAAAGTCCGACAAAAGTAGCTTTTGACCAGACTTACGTCAAATTTCATCGGACGTTCACAAAATGGGCAATATTATAATATAACATAATATATATGTATTATAATTATACATGCATAATATATTCATAATGTATCCATAAACATAGAGCTGTTGTCACTGCTCTGTGGACTTCTTGATGCAGCATCATGCACATTATATAGTATACTTAATCAAAACTTGAGAATGAGATCATACCTGCAGGGCAACGATTACAAACCGGTCGATCATCGAACTTATATCCTCTTGTTGTGAACGTTCTTCCGTAGTAGCCGGGAGGACAAGGCGAGCACGTATACTTGATAAGCTGGTGGTCCTCATCTTCACTCGTTTTGCTGCAATTGTACGCAGACTCTCGCAGAATGCTTACTATGTCTGTATTTCCGTCATTCCAAGCGGTAATGTTCACGATTTTAGAAGAAGATGCACATTGCCTGCGTAGATGAGACATCGAGTAGAAACTCGACTTAGCTAATCGTGCGCATGAAATACTCACGTTCGGTTACTGAGAGTAGAGCTGATAGCGGGCAGTCTGCTAACATCGCAGTTTAACACCAACCTGCAGCCAAAATAAAGGCAGAATAAACGCACAGTCAAAAAACGTACAAATGTTTCCGTTTGCCTTCTTATTACTCGTTTGCATGCCTGTCTAGCTGTCAGTTTGTCTGTCCGTCAGTTTTGTCTGTTAAAGCGTATCTCAGGTCTCCTAGAATTAGATGTAACAAGCGTTATATCTAAAATAATATTAGTATTGTCTGGCAGCCTCGAAATTCCAAACCAATGCGCGCAGATGTGTTGGTCTGAGATTTCAAGGCTAGTTGTTTTGCGTAATGTAAGACAGTTTTACATGTTACAATTGTGTCTTTAATGTGTCTGTACTATATGTACACATTACAGTCATATCCAGTTCTTGGCATACGCAATTAAAAAAGTATCGTCCTCCTTTAATCATTAGAATTCAGTGGCGTAGGAAGACGTTCACGAGGGGGGAGGGGAGTTGCAGTGGAAGTCAAGCAAAAACTACCTCGCTTGCCAGACCGTAAACAAATAAACAGATTTGCAAAAAAGTCACTGGCACAGAAAATTTCAATTCCTACACTGAGCGAGGGGTCTTCAGCTCCCCAGTCCCCCACCTACGCTTCCTACGCTGGTGTAATTAACGTCTAACGGTCAAAGTTATTGAGCCCTTGGTTAGGCATTATGATCTTAATTAATTACCATGAAATGGTGTCAAATCATTAGCACCATGTCTAGAGAACAAGTAGGAAGTAAAATCTCTCTGCGACGTATACTGTTACATATCTCTTGCCAGTCAAGTCGGCCTTCGTAGACCTGCTCAAAGTCCTACAAATTGTATTGACACTAGGTGTAGCTGCCGCGCGTCATGTGAACATTCGTTTTCATGTTTCAAAAATGGTAAATGGATAGGTAGCTGCCGCTAGACACTCACGCCCTCAAGACAGATGTCTGAGTTCCTGTGCACGAGCTATAGGCCGTGTGCAAAGGAATCTCCTGGAGCCTGGCCAGGTGTTCGGAGCCACGACAGCAACGCCAACTGTGGTGTGGACACCCGAGGTCCCACCGGGCTTTGTCGCAGTTGGGGGCCCTTGCCAAAGACCCATTTAGACTCCTGAGTCGAGAGAGGCAATTGTGTGTGAGTTTCTTGCACAAGGAAATTATGCAATAATAGCTGCAATCCTGTAGGGTCCCGGATGTACCTACTCCGTGACTTTCTATGCGAGACTCTCTAGCTGAGCAATAGCACCATTCTTCATGTTTCGAGAGACTGAAGACTTATCTTAGCGCTGGCATAGGACAAGATAGATTAGATAGCGTATAATTATAAAACGCTTCTGGAGATATACATTTCTAGTAAGATAATGAATGAATGTTATAAAAATGTTATAGTACATAGTGCAGTTCCCACAAAATGCTAGGGTGCTAGCAAAATATCAATCAATCAATCAATCAATATATGATGGAAGCAGCTAGATTGGCTGCAATGGAGAACAACAGGAGAATTAAGCTCTAAATAAAAGTGAAAAGGTATCAAACGGTTAAAATAAAAATAGAAATACAGATTGATTTGAGAAATTTTTAGTGTGCCCTCCAAATCTTGGACTCTGGCTACACACGCACGCACGCACGCACACACGCACGCACGCACACAGGCACGCACGCACGCACGCACGCACGCGCGCGCGCGCGCACACACACACACACACACACACACTCACACTCACACACACACACACATGACATACGCTCGTAGCTCTGAAGCGAGTAGAACACAACTTCATTTACTAGTAGCCACACTCACATGCATAGGTATTAACAGCAGAATTACCCAAGTACAGTGTGCGTGCGAGAGCTGTGGGGTGTCTGTGCGCGTGCATGCGTGCTCCTGGGTGCACTGTTTGTGTCGAGTCTGTTTGTGTCTGTGCGTCAGTCTGTATCTCTGTGTGTCTGTTTGCAGTTTTCACTTTGTACTAGATGTTGGTGGCAATCGGTAACATCTATCACAAGCAGTGTTCTACAACTCACAAGTGAAGATGCTCTGATCTAAGAGCATCAAAGATACCAGACGGAAGATCATAGATTGGATTCTGTTGCATATATCTAAACACAATTATAATCAGCCAAACATATGTAAACTAACGTAAAGCAACGTTACAGATATTTGACATTTCCAAAACCGTCAAATGCTCCTTCTTCTACAAATTGTACTCTACTATCAAACAGAAATCTAAAACATCAGAAACAAACAATGCATCTGCATGACATCTACATATTTTGTAGTTACTGTTATATACTGTATATTAGGTGTATCATATGCATGAGCAGCTTTGTACAAAGCTTTGGTCTTTAATGAGTAAATTTAGAACAGCTAGCCTTGGCTTATAAGGACAGTTTCTGCAGTTATTTGTGTGTGTGTGTGTGTGTGTGTGTGTGTGTGTGTGTGTGTGTGTGTGTGTGTGTGTGTCTGTGTGTGTGTGTGTGTGTGTGTGTGTGTGTGTGTGTGCTTGCGTGTGTGTGTGTGTGTGTGTGCGTGCGTGCGTGTGTGTGTGTGTTTGTGTGTGTGTAATAAAATAAATAAATATATTAAATTTTATTTATTTTATTTTATTTATTTATCTATTTATTTAAATATATATATAGCTCAATTGCACAGCATACACTTGTTCCAAGGACGTAGAGTTGGGCAAAATATCCCTTGAAAGTGTAGTCACATTGACCTTATTCATGAATCTGTCATAAGCACACAAACGATCAAGAAATTAGTCTCATTTTAGGAGCACTTTCACGTACATTCCAGTCAAACGTGGCAACCGATGAAACGCTCCAGCGCCAATTTGAAACAATGGATTATCCCCTAAATAACTGTTCAAAAAATAGCAAACCACAACACGTCAATATCCTGGACTAGAGTTTCATTTACAGATATTGCAAGTTTCCAAGACTTTTAAAGGCATCCTTGTCAATAGACGAAATGTTGTTATGAGTAAGAAACCTTCCACAAAAATAACAAATTTAAACTATTAGTACAAAATATTAAATTTAAAAGACAATTGTACACATACAAATCAAAGAGCTTCGAAAGTTGTAAGAAATTGGCGTCAAGTCTTTCAATCCGATTGTATTGAAGATCTCTGAGTACAAACAAATAAATTCCAATGACAAATTGCATTATTATAAATGTGTCACAATGTACTGACAAGCTATTGAGGTTGTCAATACCACGAAACATTGCTGAACGAATTTCGACAAGATGATTGGAATATAAACTCCTAAATATAATTTCAGTTCAATAAATGTATAATAAAACATAGAGTTTTGTATAAATAAAAAGTTGTTTCACATCAAAAGATTCAAATTCTATCGTTCAGTTATTTATCACTTGCTTACAGTATATATAACTTTGGTAAATTAAAGAAGGCTTCATTTTCCAGTGT